>NC_142951.1:34550736-34553236 GCF_046866305.1 Octopus bimaculoides | reverse complement strand
GTTTCAACACATGATCTCAGATCAGGTCACTTGCTATGCAAGTACATCTCTGTAAGATATTTTTGTCGGTCCTAAACAATTCTCTGAATACTGATATGTTTAGAACTTTTGACGGGAATGTTCCATAAATATTTCTTCTTCATTTGTCTGCGTGTGTTCAAGAATTAAGGCATTGTTTATATTTCTCCTCAGGTCAGTCTTTCACACAGACAGGATTGTATGTAGTTTTGATAAGAACATAATACAGTAAGGGGAGGTAATAACCTTGATAACATTATCGAGCAGCTATTAATCACATGTATTATAATTTTCACAGAAAATGTGACATAATCGGCATTTTCGATAGTATCAGGGGCGTTTGAAGGATATTACTGTCTTTTTTTGTTTATTAAATAATGCGTAGCCATCTTCTCCTGCTGTTGTTGAATTGTAAAAGTAACGTGATGTGAGATGTAACGTGATGTGAGATGTAACGTGATGTGAGATGTAACGTGATGTGAGATGTAACGTGATGTGACAGTCACGAGTTCAAGACAGGCTGCTACAGTTCATCTTAATATAAATAGCACCCTTCAGGAGTTCAAATGCCGCACAGGTCGACTTTGCCATTCATCCTTTCAGGGTCAATAGATAAAGTACCAGTTGACATCACCCTCCCCCAAAATTGCTGGCCTTGTGCCATAATTTGAAACCAATGGTGATAACACCCTCAAGGCAGCGAGCTGGCAGAATCGTTTGCTAGCCGAGCAGTTTCGTCTGTCTTTATGTTACGAGTTCGAATTCTGTCAATGTCGACTTTGCTTTCCATACCTTCGGGGTCAATGAAAAAGGTGTCAGTTAAGCACTGGGGCACTAGATAGAAGAAAACATGACGAATTTCATAGTTTTTTTTCCCATGCAACAAAAATTTGTATAAAAAAGTTGTGAGATAAAATATCATGAAAAATATAAGTAAGGCAAAAAATTGGATTTAAGTATAATTAACTTCTTTATTTTAAAAGCAAACTATATTCTAATTAAGCTTAAATGATAGAGCTCATTTCGAAGAATTTCATGGTATTAATCTCATGCAATGAAGTT
This sequence comes from Octopus bimaculoides, assembly GCF_046866305.1. NCBI lineage: Eukaryota > Metazoa > Mollusca > Cephalopoda > Octopoda > Octopodidae > Octopus > Octopus bimaculoides. The sequence goes on along the minus strand of NC_142951.1, from coordinate 34,552,156 downwards.
TTCAAAGAAAAAAAGTTATGAGTGTTTGTTTCTCAAATTTGAGGGTAATAATATAGTTCTATACTTTTTTATGAATTCAGTTCCAGGGGACTTTTAATATATGTCACCGGCATCATTGAGGTAAGGAAAAAAAATCATTAACGACACTGCTAATTGACACATTTGACACATTACCAATTAACAAAATAGCATAGCTTGGAAAAAAACATGGATTACATGGAAAAATGCGAACAATAATATTCTTAAGGTTATAAGCCTTCATCGTAACATAATTGCCAACCAAGTATGACGTCCTATGCGGGACAGTACTACTGACGTTTATAACCCCAGGAAGACATCTCTTCCAGCTGGCTAACGACACACATTCTGTGTCCGATTAGTATTCGCGAGGGGAGGTCATTGCTCCCATCTCTAGCCTTACGCGATACACACGGACTCGAGATTCTGGGTGGTTACCCGTCTCCAGCGTGTGTTAATCACCAGCTAGTGATGGAAACTCATTCCACTCGCAAAATACTAAATGCTTTTTCCAGCGACAAACTTTCGTTGATCTCGAAAAAGGAAAGATAAGCTACATTAAATCCCTGAGCGAGATATAAACTGTAGCAGTCACGGAATCGTAACATATAATTACCCGCTCAGAGAATAAATATATCTTATTTCTCCTTTTTCGAGATCAGCGAAGGTTTCTCGCTGGAAAAAGCATTTAGTATTTTGCGAGTGGAATGAGTTTCCATCACTAGCTGCTGGTTAACACACACTGGGGACGGGTAACCACCCAGAAACTCGAGTCCGTGTGTATCACGTAAGGCTAGAGATGGGAGCAATGACCTCCCCTCGCAAATACTAATCGGACACAGAATGTGTGTCGTTAGCCAGCTGGAAGACTTGTCTTCCTGGGACTATAAACGTCAGTAGCACTGTCCCGTATAGCACGCCACACGTGGTTGGCATTTATATGTTATGAATCCGTATTGCTACTGTTTATATCTCGCTCAGAGATTTAATATAGCCTATATTCCTCTACTATTACCGTCTCCGATGAAGGGATACATTGGATTTTCCCTGAAACAGCTGTAAGACTTTATCCATAAAATATATTTCTAACTTTGCCATTGGTCTCTTTATCCCTTTCTCTCTTTATACATATATATATATATATATATATATATATATATATATATATATATATATATATATATATATATATATATATATATATATATATATATATATATATATATATATATATATATGTATATGAGACGGGCTTCTTCCAGTTTTCCGTCTACCAAATCTACTATATATATATATATATATATATATATATATATATATATATATATATATATATATATATATATATATATATACACTTACACACTCGTGCGCTAATATACATACATGTCTATCTTTGTGT
>NC_142951.1:34538236-34545736 GCF_046866305.1 Octopus bimaculoides | reverse complement strand
CGGACTACGTTAACCGATGTGTCCCACCTTTATTTTCTTGCAAAACAATACAATTTGAGGGAGATTTGGCTGCTATTTCTGTATTCCTCGTTCCATTCGATGACACTTTCTGCTCGCTAATAGAAGTGGCAGTGGCGGCGGTGAGGGTGGTGGCGGTGTGGGCGATAATGGTAACGTTGGTGCTTGGCATAGCGGTGGGAGTGGGGGTGGCGATAATGCCGTTGCTTACTGCGACTGTTCTGGTTGGGAGTGATGATGATGATGATGATGATGATGACGATGATGATGGTGATGACGATGATGATGGTGATGATGGTAAATGATGATGATGATGATGGTGGTGGTTGTAGTGGTAGTGATGATGATGATGATGGCAGTGATAAGAGCTGAAGTATTTCTCCTCCATTTCTCCCTCTCATCTTTTTTATGTAAGGCTCACACATGTTGTCCTTGTAATGTTCTTCTCATCTGATGCCCTCTGGCAAATAATAGAAACCATCATCCCCACATAGCATCATCATTATTATTATTATTATTATTATTATTATTATTATCATTATTATTATTATTATTATTATTATTATTATTATTATTATTATTATTAGTAGTAGTAGTAGTAGTATAAAACGAGCTGGCAGAATTGTTAGCATGCCGGGTAAAATACTTAGCGGCGTTTCGTCCGTCTTCAAGTCCTGAGTTCAAATTTCACCGAGGTCGACTTTGCCTTTCATCCTTTCGAGATCGATAAACTAAATACCAGTTCAGTCAATGTAATCGACTGTCTCCCTCGCCCAAATTTCAGGTCTCGTGCCTATAGTTGAAAGGATTATTATTATTATTATTATTATTATTATCATTGTTATTATTATTATTATTATTATTATTATTATTATTATTATTATTATTATTATTATTATTATTATTGTTGTTGTTGTAACTGTTGTTGTTGTTGCTGCTGTTGTTTGAGTCAGAGTATGAAAGGAAGCCCTTGAATTTTTTCAGGAGCTCCGGATCAGGTGGAAGGAAGTAAGGAAAGAAGCGACGAAGGATGTTGTCTCCAGATCGGGGACCTACAATACAAGAATAACACCCCTGTGCTTATCCATGTATACATACACACACATTTTTATATATGTACGTACATATGTATATATGTGTATATATACATATATGGCTATATATGTGTGAGTTTGTATGCGTGTATATATATATATATATCCATCATATATATATTATTAAAAAGCAGCAGAAATATCACAAAAAACTGTTACTCAGAGTTTCAGGTTCCCATTCGTTGGACAGTTTTGTTTAAATTATAAGGCGGTGAGCTGGCAGAAACGTTGGCACCTCGGGCGAAATGCTTAGCGGTATTTCTTCTGTCTTTACATTCTGAAGAAGATATTGAACATCTGAAGAAGATACTGAACGTATCTGTCAATGATTTCAATGTTCCTCATCTGAGTCCATTCGCATGGCTTCTGCTCAACGGCAACTACCGAAGTCAACGATTCATAAAGTGCCCCATAAAAATCTGAGCCTTTATGCATATAGGATTCAATTATTGCAAGCCATTAAGGCAAATGGCAAAGCGTTCGTAATGTGTAAGCGCTTTCGCTATTTGCAGCTTTTCGAACACACGTGTTATGCGATACTCTGTAAAATGGAAGCTGTTTTTTTAGTAGCAGTGTTGACTATTTCCACTTTAGTTTCGGATTTTGAATTCTTGTAAAGTATTCTTCTATTGCCTTTGATAATTGATCGTTCCTTTGAATTTGCTATCACAGTTCGTAGGGCAATGTGCGGTGTGGGGTTTTGTGCAACAACGTTATTGGTCCTTCTTTCTCGTTGGAAAACAGCTGATACCTACCTTGATATTCTAAAAGAATACGTTGTCCCACACAGAAGAGCTCCATCCAACTGTCATCTCATTGGAGAATAAACGTCCACGGATAATTAAATGAAAGATCTCCAGACATTTCCATAGGAAGAGATGGCCTGCTCGTTCCCTAGATATAATACCCATGGACTTTTTTCGTGTGGGGCTATACCAAAGATATCATGTACAGCACTAAAGTTCTGGACTTGGATGATACACACACCTATACGCACATGTATATATAAATGCACATATATATGTAAACACTATACTTATGTATTTATGAATTGATATGTGTAAATATATATATATATATATATATATATATATATATATATATATATATATATATATATATATATATATATATACAAATATACACATACATGCAAACATATATCTATCTATCTATCTATCTATATATATATATATATATATATATATATATATATATATATATATATATATATATATATATATATATATATATATCCATATATAGATGTATACATATATATGCATATATATGGATAGATGAGAACATATGCATGCATAAATAAATGTATATGTAGGCTTATATATGTGTGTGTACACACACACATATATATACATACTTATATGCATATATACATATATACCCACAATTATATATGTGTATGTATGTATATATAGGTGCATACACAGACATACACACACAGATACACACACACACAACATAGTACATGCATACATAAGTACATGTATATATATATATATATATATATATATATATATATATATATATATACAAATATACACATACATGCAAACATATATCTATCTATCTATCTATCTATCTATCTATCTATCTATATATATATATATATATATATATATATATATATATATATATATATATATATATATCCATATATAGATGTATACATATATATGCATATATATGGATAGATGAGAACATATGCATGCATAAATAAATGTATATGTAGGCTTATATATGTGTGTGTACACACACACATATATATACATACTTATATGCATATATACATATATACCCACAATTATATATGTGTATGTATGTATATATAGGTGCATACACAGACATACACACACAGATACACACACACACAACATAGTACATGCATACATAAGTACATGTGTATATATATATATATATATATATATATATACACATATGCATATGAGCGATGCAAATACTGTTTTTGTGTGTCTTTTGGCTAGAGTGGAGCTGGTCCAAAGGAACAACATTTTTAGCCCAAAATGTTGCCAAAACAAACCAGTTATTTCGGAAACAGATTTCAAATGTCAACAATTTACCCAATATAGTAATTGACAATACATACATACATACATATATGGTGTAGATCTATAAATACAAGTATATATATATATATATATATGTGTGTGTGTGTGTGTCTGCATGTATAGATATTTATATAACTTCTAAATTAGATTTTAAATGTCAAGTATATATGAAATATGGCAAAGAGGGTTTGTGGTACGCACGCACACACACATATTATATGCATTATATATATATTTATATACATATCTATCTATCTATCTATCTATCTATCTATCTATCTATCTATCTATCTATCTATCTATCTATCTATCTATCTATCCCTCACTGCTATATTTGGTAAATTGTTTACATTTGGAATCTGTTTGAGAAGCAGTAATAACGTTTGTTTTGCCAAGATTTTGGGTTGTAAATATAAACCGAGGCAGGCCATTTCATCTGTCTGACTAACAGAGAAACTGAATGCACTGTTTGCACTATATATATATATATATATATATATATATATATATATATATATATATATATATAACGATGATGACGACGATGACGATGGCAGTGGTGGCGGCAGCAACAGCACCAGCAGTAGTGGTAGTGGTAGTGTAGTAGAAGTAGTAGTAGTAGTAGCAGCAGTCACTCTGGGGCTGTGGTGATGTTCAGAACGATGATGACGACGATGACGATGATGATGATGAGGAGGAGGAGGATTAGGAGGTGGAAGAAGATGGAGGGAGAAGGAAGAGAGGAAAGGAGGGGGTAAAGGGGGCGAGGAGGTGGGTGAGAGAAGGAGGAGGAAGGGAGGAACGGGGTGGGATGGGGTGGGGAGGATGGGAGGAAAAGTAGGAGCAGAAGACGCGTGAAGAAAAGGAAGAGGCTGTGAAAATGAACCCCTGTAACAATTATAAGAACTGCAAGAACAACCGAAGCGTTACTAACAACAACAACAAACACAATAGCGACAACAACATCAACAACAGCATCATCAACACTAACAACAATACCACTAACAAACAATACCACTAACCATCAATAACCATTAAATAGTTTATTACTTCCGGTTTTTCACAATGGTGGACAATACAGATGGATTTTTCAAAATAATATCTCTCATACAAATTTATTTTTATTTATGCAATCATTATTATTATTATTATTATTATTATGATTAAGCCGGCGAGCTGGCAGAATCGTTAGCACTCCGGGCGAAATGCTTAACGGTATTTCGGCTGTCTTTACGTTCTGAGTTCAATTTCCACCGAGGTCGACTTTGCCTTTTATCCTTTCGGGGTCGATAAATAAAGTACCAGTTATGTACGAGGGTCGATCTAATCGACTGCCCCCCTACCCCCAAATTTTAGGTCTTGTACCTAGAGTAGAAATTATTGTTATTATTATTATTATTATTGTTATTATTATTATTATTATTATTGTTGTTGTTATACTAAGGCTGTGAGCTGGCAGAACAGTTGGCAGGCCTGGCGAAATGTTTGGCCGCGTTTCCTCTGTCTTCACCTTCTGTGTTCAAATTCCGCCAAAGTCGACATTACTTCTCATCCTTTCGGGATCGTTAAATTAAGTACCAGTGAAATACTGAGGTCGATGTAATCGACTTAACGCCCCCCCCCCCTCGAAATTGTTGGCCTTGTGCCAAAAGATCTGAAACATAACTGCTACTACTACTACTACTACTACTACTACTACTACTACTACTGAAAATAAGGCAATAAACTTAATGGAGGAAAAAACTATTTTATTCTTGTCGTCGTTCCAGTTCGCATTGTTGTTCAGCGCCAAGACGTCTCCGATCGAGAAGTCGGACGGTTTAAAGCCGTTCCGTCCGCGACCATCCCTCGCAATCAGAGCAATACTATTGAGATTCACAGTTGTATTTTTATCATCAGTACTATTGATGTTCTTGTTCTTGTTGGTGTTTTTCCCTCCAGTAAAAACGTGTCTCCTTTTCGTATCCAGTGGGGCATAAACCACAATTGGCATCTGCGAAGCATTATGCAAATATCAAGCCATAACATTGTATCATTCGGTATCGATACAGGTATGTGTATATGTGTGCATATGTGTGTGTATGCATGTATGTGTATATGTATGTGTTTATGCATGCAGGATTGCATGTAAATATGTATAAATACGTATGCATATAAGTATATATGTATGAGTATATATATATATATATATATATACATACACGCGCATACAGGCTTATTTGCATATATGTATGTGTGTGACAAAGACGTGTGTTCGTGTGTATGTTATGTTTATGCGTGTGTGTGTGTGTTATGTACACGTGCATGTATGTAGGTATCTGTATACTCATATATGTATGATACTATGAATGTATTCATGAATATACATGTAAGCATGAATGTATGTGTATGCGTGTGTGTGTGTGTGTGTGTGTGTGTGCGTGTGTGTTTACATGCCTGCGTCACTGTTGCTCTACGGTAATGGCGCCATTAACAACAAAGGGGTGTATCGGCGGCGCGATCATTATTTAACGAAAATTATATTTGTACACACACACACCCACATGCATACACGCACATACACACACACACACACACACACACACAATCACACAAGTACGCACACACCTACGCACGCACACATAGACACAGCCACATGTATACACATACACGCCCACGTATATATACACGCTCACACACACTCACATATACTTATGTCTATGTCGAAATACCCAAATGTTATACGCACACACACACACACACACACACATATACATATATGTATGCTTACATGCATATATATATATACACACGCACACACACACACACACACACACACACACATATATATTTCTTTTATTCATTTTCCAGTTTCAATGACTGGGCTATCGACCCTTGTACTTGTTCTATCGATTAGTACTTATTTTATCGACCTCATCACGATGAAAGCGATGCGGGACACACACACACACACACACACACACACACACACACACACACACACACACACACACACACATATATAAGCACGCACCCATTTCTTTATGTGTTTAAACCCAATGTGAAAGCAAGCACAAAAGGATCCAAGCGAAACGAGAGGAATCGTGATTATATGCGCGGCAGATATATGGCAGCGATCGAACCGGTGCTCACTAGGTGAGGCCTGGCTGTCTTAAATATTTTCCAAAGCCGGCCTCACTGAAATAATTCAGCCTCCAAAATTAAGCCAATTTATATCTCCATCACTAGAAATCGACTTCTGTTTCATTAGATTTCGAGTCACGTAATCATCTTATAAACCACCACCATCGCCGCCGGCACCAGCGCCGACATCTAACAAGTATCCAACCAGCAAAATGTCTGGAGCCAAGGTTCTTGTCCTGTTGGTTTCATTGATTTCTTCGCTGTGCATATTATATTCTAAGTCAGGAAATACTGGGGAAAGGAACTCCTGTATGCTTTTTTTTTCTTTTGTCTTGTTATCAATGTTTACTCATCAAAACAACTTGTTTTTTTTTCTTCTCTTTCAGACGATGGGGCCTTACTCGAAACCTCAGGATTCCTGTCTTTTCAGTGCGGCAGAGAGCAAATAAGGCACGGTTAGTCCATAGTCTGTCTGTTTGTCCCCACTAAGTGGCTGAGCCCTCTTTCCCGTTGCCCCTCGAACATTGTTTTCATCGTGTTCTAAGTCTCTGCAGTGCAATGCCCCAAAAGACTCAAAAAGTCACGTGACTCTCCTTATTTTCCCTTGTCCCCTTCCATTCATATAGATTATACATACTGAACTCACTTCACGAATACGTATATCGATATGGTTTCAGTTGAACTATGAACATCTATTCTGTGAAAACGTATCTTTATATTTTTATTTTTTATACATATAAACACGTGGAAGAGAATTATTTTCCTCTTATGAGAAAAAGTTAAACTTGTTTTAATTACACAATATATTTTTGGTAGGTTCGTAAAACGAATCTATTTCGTAGAACGAATTTAGCCCATAGAACGAATCTAAGCACATCAGGTATTTTGGAAATCTTATTTCTGGAAATGCAAATAGTTTGTTTGGGACTGCCAGGCACTTATTTGTGGAAATTGTTTCGTAGGCTCGTAAGACGAACCTATTTCGTAGAACGAATCTAGCTCGTAGAACGAATCTAACCTCGTAGAACGAATCTAACCTCGTAGAACGAATCTAACCTCGTAGAACGAATTTAAGCTGGTCAGGTATTTGCAGATCTTATTTCTGGAATTGCAAATAGTTTGGGACTGCCAAGCACTTATTTGTGGAAGTGCCTACTGTTTCGTAGGTTCGTAAAACG
>NC_142951.1:34513236-34530736 GCF_046866305.1 Octopus bimaculoides | reverse complement strand
AGTTTTGTACTTCTTTCAAACTAATAAATGTTTCTCCTAAAAAAAAAGTCTCAAAACTTCTGGAATACACCTTGTATTTCAATGGGAATATGGTAAAATGAGCCACTTTTAATCACAGACCTAGAGGCAGTCTCAGGTGGATGTTGGCATTAAAATGGTTAATGATCAATTAACGTCTCAGTCCTTGAACCGTGGCATTCAATCGCTTGGCTTTGAAACATCTTACAAATTTAACGCTAGAAGGTTTTAATTTAAACATTTAATCCTTTTGATACCAACCTCCTTGCGACCAACCCTACTCTTATGATACAAACATCCGGTTTTAAAGAGATCTAAATTAAAACTTTCCTTTAAATTTCGTGTTAATTTATGTTTTAAACACCAGTTTTCATAATGACAAAGTTATTTGTATAAAGTTTTCGTCATTTGGAAAATTTATTGAAAATAAGACAATATATTTTAATAAAATCATAGTAACAAAAGGATTAACCTTTTCGATATACCATCTTGCCTGAAGCAGCAATATCGTTCATCCTGTTTTCTTTTTATATATAGTTGTCTAGCACAGGAGAGTCAACATGTATATATGTATATATATAAATAGATAGATAAATTCATAAACGCACACATACAACGGCTTTCTTTCCGTTTTCCGTCTACCAAATCCACTTACAAGGATTTGGTCGGTCTGAGGCTATAGTAGAAGACACTTGCCTAAGGTGCCACACAATGGCACTGAACCCAGAACCATGTGATTTGCGTAGCATTCACTCAAATGATAATACATTATTTGATTGAACGCCTCGCATCCATTTCCAACTAAGTTTATCTTAACCTTTTTGATGCGACTCTACTCTATACTTTTTTTTCCCCTCTCGTTTTTTTCTCATCCTTTCTCTAATTCCGTTTTTTCTCCCCTTCATCGCTTTCCATCTGTCTCTCTCTTTCCCTTCTTTCTCCGTTACTCTCTTTCTCTCTCGTTGCTTACACGTGACCATCGTCCATCTTTCTTTTCCGCACGTGATCATTTTTTTTTTCTTTCAGGGCTGTCCTAAGGACTGGACGTAACCTATCTCTCTTTTCTATCTTTCTATTGTCAAAGAAAATATTTCTCCAACGTTCGCTATTTTACCCTCGTTCTGGTCTAACGACCCTCCATGTTTGTTTTCGTTCGGTTTTCTTGTATGTCTCCGCTGTCCTGTTTTTGTTCCCAACTTTGACCCTCCATAAATCGCAAATCTTATTTTAGTACTTATGGAAGCAACTGTCTTCGAAGACGCATACTGTCGTTCAGTGCTCGAAATGAGGAGTAGGTAGACAACCGACAACTGATGAAGGGTCGTTCTTTACGTTACTTGTCCTGTTTTCCATTTCTTTCTCTCGTTGTTTGCGTATTGAGCTCATTTGTTTTCATATTACATGTTGTTTACTGTTGGTGACGTCCTTTACCCATATATATATATATATCCAAATGTATGAATATATATATGGCAGTCTTCCACAGCTGTCTCCTAGACATGATGGCTATGAATCTAAGTAAAGAACCAACCATAATCTTGCAAATTACTTCCAAAGCTAATAAATTCTTATCGCAACCGGCAACCAGGTAATTTATAATTTATATAATTTCTTAATCCTGGAAATAATCTTATGTAAGCCATAAAGAATTGTCAAGTTCGAAACAGTTTTTCCGATTTTCGTTTTGTCAGCCATGACAACAGCGTATGTGAAACACCAGGACTCAGGAACCAAAGGTGTTATCTGGTTAAAACCAGCTTATCTTTAAAGGCAGCTTATCTTTGAGGAATATAATTGTGAAAGAATTCTTGTAAGATGATGAGCGAATTTCTTCATGTGACCGGAATAATTATTTCATTTCGAATGTCTTAATATGTTTCTATCTTGATCTCTATATCAATGGCGGATCAACAAAATATTGACTACACCGTGAATAATGGATCACGTGATTACTGTTTGCATGTGTCTGTACATCTGTATCTGTTTGTATCAGTATGTGTGAGTGTGTGTTTGTATGTGTGGTATATGTATCTGTGTGTAGTTTGCTTATGTATTTGTGTATATATGTGTGGTGTATATGTGTGTATGTCTGAGTGTGTGCGTTTGTGCTTCTTTGTTCGTGTGTATGTGTGTGTGTGTGTGTCTGTATGTGCGTATGTTTGTTTTATTAGTCTTTCTCTGTAAGTATATGTGTGATAGGTTTCTGCTCTGTGTGTGTGAATGTGTGTGTGAATGTGTGTGTGTGTGTGAGTGTTTGTGTCTATGGGTGCGTCTTTGTTCCTATGTTTATCTGTATCTGTAATATGTGTGTGTGTGTACTTCTCTAAGTATTTGTGTGTGTGTGTACTTCTCTAAGTATTTGTGTGTGTGTGTGTGTGTTTGTGCATATGTATGTATGTTTGCGTATTTGCCTTTCTGCCAGGATATGTGATGTATGCGTGTGTTTGATTTTGCTTCTGTGTGTGTATGTGTGTGAGTGCATGTATCTGTGTATATCAGTGTTTGCGTGGTCTTTTACTATGTGTGTGTGTGTGTGTGTGTGTGTATTCATGTGCACGTGTCTGCGTATCTGTGGTAAAGAGCCATGAGTTTGTTTTTGCCTGTGTATGCAGGTAGATATATGTGCGCGTTTGTCTGTGTGTGTGTATCTGTCTATGTTTGTGTATATCTATATGTCCGTGTGTGTGTGTGTTTCTTTATATATATATATCTGTGTGTGTGTGTGTGTGTGTGTGTGTGTGTGTGTGTGCAGGTGCTTGTCTCTGAGTAACTTTGGCGCATGCGTCAACGTATATTAGTGTTTGTTTCTTTAGCTGTGTGAATATGTGTGTGTGCGAGCACGTACGTGCGTGTGTTTGTGTGTGTGTGTGTGTGTGTGTGTACGTACTACACTAAAAAAAGAAGAAGAAAAGAAAACCCGAGAACAGAGACAGTGGAACACAGTTTAATAACGACTCTACTCTGTTTCCGGAATAACGGGTACGAGTGATCCCATCCGTGAAGGTTAGCTTAAAAAATGAACTGCATCCCTTCCACTTTTCGTTCCTTCTTTCATTTATATTCTTTCATTATTTTCATTCGTTTATACTTTTATTCATCCATTCCGTTAGTTGTTTTTGTTTATTCATACCATTTCATCTTTTTTATTCTTTCGTTCGTTTATTCTTTTTATAATTCTATATTCTCTTATTCTTTCACTTAGTTTTCATTCCTTTAATCTTTCATTCTCCCATTCTTTCGTTTGTTTGCCCGTGTTAGATACTTCGTATGGCTTCATTCATTTGTATTGTCTCATTTACTCATTCTTTCATTCATATCGATTCATTCTTTCATCGATACATTCTCTTATCCATTCATTTATTTATATTAATTCCTTCACATTAATTAATTCATTTTTTCATTCGTTCTTCATTCGTCAATTATTTCACTCTTTCACACTATCTTACTCAATCATTTTATTTATTGACTCATTTTTCTTTCATTCATATTGACTTATTCTCTCATTCTTTCATTTGTTCATTCGTTAATACATTTCTATTAATTTATAATCCCATTCACATTAATTCCTTCACATAAATGAATCCTTTCATTCATTTTTTCCTTCATTCGGTAATCCTTTCGTTCATTTATTCACTCTTTCACATTTATTCATTCGCTTGTCCTTTCATTCACTACTTATTCTTTCATATTATTTTCCTCGTTTATTCATTCATTATTTAATTTCTTCATATTCTTTCATGTTTTTATTCATTCTCTTCGTCTTTTATTCATTTTCTTTCTTTGTCTTTGATCGTTCCTTCGTTGTTGTTGTTGTTCGGGCTTCAGAAGAACAGCAACAGATGTTGTCTACAATGCTGCTGCTGCTGATGATGATGACGATGACGATGACGACGGTGGTGATGATGATGATAGTGGTGGGAAACTTGTGTGAGTTACAAAGGAAATCCTTCACTTTTTAGCTTTTACATGTTTCAGTCATTGGACAGCGGCCATACTGGGACGCCGCCTTGGAAAACTTTAGTCGAATAGACCCCAGTACTTTTTTTAAAAGTCTGGTATTTTTTCAATCTGACTCTTTTGCTAAACCGCTAAGTTACGAGGATGTAAACAAACCAACATCGATAGTCATGTGATGGGGACAGACTCAAGCATAAGGTATATACACTCATACACATGTATGTATGTATGTATGTATGTATGTATGTATGTATGTATGTATGTGTATATGTATGTGTACGACGGGCTTCTTTCAGTTTCCGTCAACCAAATCTACTCACAAGGATTTGGTCGACCCGGGGCAATAGAAGTCACTTATCCAAAACGCCACGCTGCGGGACTGAACCCGAGACCATGTGGTTGGGAAGCAAACGTCTTACAACACAGCCATACCTGCGCCTTTGGGATATTTGCTCTTCACCGAATTACAAATACTCCCTTTCCGCTCATACCGTCAGAAATCTAGCGAAGCGAGGACTGGTTCGTTGAAAGTCTGTGACTAACTCGCCATTTTTCATCAGATGTGACATAAGAAGCCCCCCCCCCAATCATTACACAACACCAACACCCACCGCTCACCCTCACAACAACGCCACCTATATCCTCCTACCAACCACTCTAACAACGCCCTCTATGTCCTCTCTCCTTTCACTTAACCATCATCATTCTACAATTAGGTTGCCTTTAGCCTCAAGAACGTTTCTGCCAGAACTATTACCTTCACATCAAACAGATTTATTACTTCAGTTGCCATGGTTACCAACAACTGCTGCTGCTGCTGCTGCTGCTGCTACCGCAACATTTACCCCTCCATCCACTCATCCACCTTACATTTGGCCTTTTCGCGTTTTGCGAGTAAATGTGTGTATGTATTTCTACACGAGTGTATGTAAGGGAGTGTGTAAGCCGTTTGGTGTGTGTGTTTGTGTGAGTACAGCGGCGGGGGGGGGGGGGGGGGCTAAATTTGACATAGAAAGGGAAAGAAAACACAATATTCCATCCAAAAAAAAAACATTAAAAATATATCAACTGGATTATGGTCGGCGGGGGTAACAGTTTATCCAAAGTAGCCCCCTCCCTCACCTTTTGCCACAGACTGAGGGAGGCCCCGAAACCTGGTGTATGCGTTCCTCACTATGAGCCTGGAAAGATCTTCGACCTCCTTCTTGATTTTGGCCACAAGCTTGGCCCTTCTGTTGCTGACAAAGCGGTTGATGTCTCCCTCTCAACCGAACCTCATTGTAATCCATAGGATTTTAGCAATCCTTTGGAGATTGATAAAATCTACAGGATTACAGTCGCAGGGAATTAGGATGCCAGAAATTGGAAGCTGTAGAAACCCTCCGATAACAGCTTCTCACTCTTTCTGGAAGACAAAGGATCAAATTCCGGCCTCCCAGCTAGGGTCTGACCACAGTCTTCAGCAGGTCCACATAGCTGTCTGAATTGAGCCTAAGGCCCGGTTTCAAGATGTGGGGCAACATGATGTCACCATCAATGGAAACACACCAAAAGACCATCACAGCTTGGGGGAACTTGGTCTTCATGATACCCGGGACACGTTTTACAGCCTTCACAAGAAGATCAGAATAGAGTATTATGTACTCTTAACTGTGAAACAATTGTACTAAATTAACTAAAGGCAAGTGTTTTTTACTCTTCTCTATTGTTTTTTGTTCTGTGTGTATCAAAAATATCGCTATCAATCTGGAGTAATAATTTGTAGTTTTGAAATCAGTAGTTCTTTGACTGCTATTTCTGAATTCTCAGTATGTTGGAGAAGCAGGTTACTGTCAATCCCTATATATTTATGATTATATATATATATATATATATATATATGTGTGTGTGTATATATATATATGTATATACATATATATATAATATAATATAATATAATATAATATAATATATATATAATATATATAATATATATATATATATATATATATATATATATATATATATATATATATATATATATATATATAATACACACACGCATATATATGTATATACATCTGTATGTATGTATAATGCATAAAGATGCAAACGTTGTATCTATTTTAAGCTTTAATCACAATATTCTTCGTCGCTTTTGAAAGTAGAGCTCTCTGAAATGATTGATTAGTAAGAGTTATTTACACAACAGTTATTTGTAAATTCGCTTTGCGTTAAGCAAGTTTTTCGGTCAACTAATTTCCGTTGCTTCAGTTTGTGAGGAAAAAAAAAAAGACTAAAAATATTAAAAAAATAAAAAAATAAAAACAACAATAACAGCGGAGTGGCTGTGTGGTCAGAAGTTTGTTTGCCAACCACATGGTTCCGCGTGGCACCTTGGGCAAGTGTCTTCTACTATAGCCTCAGGAGTGGATTTGGTAAACGGAAACAAAATGAAGCTAGTCGTATATATATAGATATATATATATGGGAGAATATACGAAAAAACAACAACAGACGAGGACAGGTGGTGTAAATAACAAAAGGATGTATTAGTTTGACGCTCGGGAATACGGAAAGTCTTTGACGTTTCGAGCTACGCTCTTCAACAGAAAGAATACTGAGACAAGGAGAAAAACACGGAGAAAAAAAATTGAATAGTGTTCAACCGATGTTACGTCCCCGTAACTTTGTGGTTCGGCAAAAGGAACCGATAGAATCAATACTAGGCTAACAAAGAATAAGTCCTGGGGTCGATTTGTTCGACTAAAGGTGGTGCTCTTGCATGACCGCAGTCAAATGATTGAAACAAGTAAAAGAATAAAAGAATATATATATGTAAATGTGTGTGTGTGTGTGTGTGTGTGTGTGTGTTTGTTTCCTAGCACCGCTTTGTTTGTTTACTTCTCCATAATTTAGTGGGTGGGCAAAAGAAAAAAAAAAAAAAGGAAAAAACCTCAATAGAATATGCAGTACCAGGCTTTAAAAAATTACTGGGTTCGATTCATTCGACTGAAATAACTGAAGGTGGTGCTACAGCATGGCCTCTGTATGATGACCGAAAGAAATAAAAGATAAACCAAAAGACAACAGCAAAACCTCCAAAAAGAAATAAACAAAGCCAAAACGGAATTAGTTTCGGTTTTTCCAGCAAGTTTTACCTTCGTCTACTGAGGAGTCTGGTGGCAGTGCGAAACATTAGGCCTATTGTTTGGAGTAATTTTAACAGATATTTGACTTACTGTCTGCACACACATACACACTTGCACAGACGCTCACGCACATGCACACACAGCAGAAAGATGGGGTGGGGGTTAGATGGAGTAAGCGTTAAAGTGATGGCGACTGAAAAAGGGCGACAAAGCACAAAAATGGTGAAAAGAAAGGCGGGAGGAAATCAGGAAGGAAAAAGAAGATAGAATAAAGAGAATATTAAAACTAAAGAGACCACCAGCTTCTCCTTCTGAAAACAGGATGGAGGGAACCTCTCCCTTCCCTCCACCAAATGGTTCCACCCAAAAAGTTAAGAAAAGTAACACAAGCCCACCCCTAACAAAAATACGAAATATCAGCGATAGATAGAAATGAACTCACACAGAGACTCGTACACAGAGATACACACCACACACGTGTGCACATATATAGGGAGACACACACACACACACACACACACACACACACACACGTGTGCACACATATAGACACACACACACACACACACACACACACACACACACACGCATACACGCACGCACGCACGCACACCAACTAACTATAATTTTCAGATGAGACCCCGTTACCGGATGTGATCTTACTAGGTTCCTTGGTTCCTTACCTTAAACAGGCAACACGTTGTGTATGCATGTATGTATGTATGTATGTATGTATGTATGTATGTACACACATACATATATATACACACACACATATATGCATATATCTATCAATATCTATGTTCATAATACATACATATACAATATATATGCATGTAAAATATATAAGATGTACATATATAATGTATATACTTACACACATAAATATATATGAATATATGTATATGTGTGTGTGTGTGTGTGTGTGTGTGTATTTACGTGTATACATATGTGTGTGTTGGTGTGTGCTATCTAAATACAAAATCACGCAGTGTTATTCTATCATCTTGTGTGGGCCTTAATTAACCCCCAAAAGTAACCCAGCCGAAACCTCGTCGCCCACCTCTCCTCACCAACTCCACTACGACCCGCCCATGGTCACTCGATCCGCTAGGAATGACTGTTAATGCGCCTCTTCTACATCATAGTGTCTCTTGAAAAAAGAAGGACGCATCGAATGCGTCATGAGTGGTCAAGGCTAAAACGCCTTCGGCTATAGGTGTGTCGGGCTGGTCAACGAAGGGGTGGGGAGGGGAATGAGGAGGAGGAGCCAGAAAAGAGGAAGAAGAAGGAGGTGGAAAAAGATGATGAAGAAGTAAACGGAGAAAAAAGAGGAAGAAATAAAGGAGAAGATGGGGAAGGAAGATGAGGAGTAGGATCAGAAGTAGTAGTAGTAGAAGAAGAAGAAGAAGAAGAAGAAGAAGAAGAAGAAGAAGAAGAAGAAGAAGAAGAAAAGAAGAAGAAGAACAATATGGACTTTTCAGAAACCCTTAAAACCCTTTCTTAAATCCTTTTCTAACCCTCTTAATTTGAAAGACGGTTACCCAGAAACGCAACTCTGATGCCCCCCCCCCCTTTTTTCAGCAATGAAATGACAAGCATAGCATTACAGATACAGATAAAGGGACTTCCGGGAAAGACGAAAGTTTTACTGGAAACGACAGTTTTGTTCCCGGAGGCTCTCTTTCCTACCAAAGACTTTCGTGATATTTGAACCCAAGTTATGGATACAGAAATGTCCATTCCAGTACCCATGTTTAAGAAATATCTCTCCCAATACTTGGGGTACAGGAACGTCTATCTCATTATATTTCGTGGAACGTGTGTACGCCACTGACTAGGGTAGAATTACGCCCACTCCATTACCCGAAAGAGGAACATCTATCCGATACACTTGGGACAGAGTCACATTTATCCCAAGCATAAAAGAAGGTGAGCCTCATTATTTGGGGACACGACCAACATATTACCCTGTAGAGGGGTGCCTGACCTATTAACTGGGACAGAGTCACCTCTACCTCATTACACGTATCAGAGGAACATATATTCAGTTACGTGGTGTAAAGGAAAATGTACCCCATTATCTGGGGATAGAGAAACGGGTAATGTATTACCTAGTAGAGACACGTCCACCCCTTTATATGTATCAAAGGAATATGCACCCGATTACCTGGCGTAGAGGGAAGTTTTATCTGTCAAAGTTTTAAGCTGTTACATGTTTATTTTTCGCAATATTCGTTTTCTACAACATTCGTACATGTGGCAAGATGGCTGCCGCAGAAGTGAAAGGAAGAGTTATCCGCCACAATGGCGGTAGGAGATTATGTAAACAAATACATCCTAAATATTCTCAAGCGAAAGAAAGAAAGAAAAAAGTAACACACAAAAAAAAGAAAAAGAAAAAGGAAAAGGAAAATACGTAGGATGAGAATAAAAGTGATAGTTTTGGAGGTTATGGGACGGGGGAGACTGTAGTGGTGGTGATGATGATGATGATGATGATGATGATGATCGTGATGATGATGATGATGATGATAATGATGATGATGGTGATGATGATGATAATGACGACAACGATGATGATGATGATGATGATAATGATGATGACGACAGTGAATGTTTAGGTCCATTTGTTCACCGAAAACTTAAAATCTAAGAACTGAGGTCATTAAGGAAATTATTTTTCGAAACGATTCTTTGAGTTGCAACCGGAAGGAAAGATAACGAATGAAAAATATAAGAAAAAAAAAAAAAAAGAAAGGGAAGAAAACTAGGTTGTGATTACCTCCCCCTTCCTTCCACGACCCCCCCCACCTCTGACTAAATGACTGTGTACTCACTGTGTTAGGTTAAAATGAGGAACATTTCTAAACAGGAAGTTAAGTCTATACTCCCTAAAGTGTGCCGAGAGTACAGTTGTTTCGCCTCCTCCTCCTCCTCCTCCTCCTCCTCCTCCTCCTCCTCCTCCTCCTCCTCCACCTCCTCTCTCCTTCCCCTACTCATCCTGCTCCTCCTTTCTGCGTTGCTGCTTTTATTGTTGTAGCAACAATATATGACTGGTACTTTGTTTTAATTGTCCCAGCAAGAATGAAAGGCGAAGTTGATTTGAACTCAGAACGTAAAGGTCAGCAAAATCGAAAGAAGGACCAGCGGCTATTAGGACCCTACATTGGTCAACGTTCACCATCTCCCTCTTTTTTAATCGGGCCTTTTTACTGCAGAAATCAGACATGTTTGTGCGAAATCGCAGGAAGCGGTTTTGTGTCCCAATGTCATTTTTGAAACCATCTTCTTTCGAGAAATGTCAAGTTTATTGAGGCAACGCGACTGACACAAAATACCAATTCTAGTCTTTTGGTAGATACCAAACATCGTTATTGGAATAGCCATGAAATTTTGCAGCGAAAGAGACAAGGAAGATTAGCTTTTGCTCTACTACTACTACTACTACTACTACTACTACTACTACTACTGCTGCTGCTGCTGCTGCTGCTGCTGCTGGTGTTGCTGCTGCTGCTGCCACCGCTGCTCCCGTCATCCGGGACATGGAGACGATTTTCCTCAAGGGAGTTCACTCCCTTTCACACATCAGTTGATTCGTCTGCGACCATTGGTGTTTAGATAGGCGTTTAGTCATGCTCTTGGTCTTTTGATGTCTGCTTAGGCGCCCTTCTTGACGATATATATATATATATATATATATATATATATATATATATATATATATATATATATATATATATATATATATATATATATATATATATATGCGTATGTGTGTACATGTATGTATGTATATGAGTGTGTGTATTACGTACACACAAGCTCTCCCACTCACCCACATAAATGCTTGAGTGGTTTACAAGTGCGTTAGTACATATATACATACATACATACATATACTCTCACACACTGTCATATATATATATATATATATATACATATATATATATATATATATATATATATATATATATATATATATATATATATATATATATATATATATATATATATATATATACATATATATATAAATATAAGCATACACACATACCCGTACACACACACACTTATAAGCACCCTAGAAGTGCATAGATGTGTATGTGTATATAAATGTCTATGTATGTATGTATGCATGTATGTATGTATGTATGTATGTATGTATGTATGTATGTATGTATGTATCTATCTATCTATCTATCTATATGTAATACATATATGTGTGTGTGTGTTTATATATAGATAATGTAACTACGTATATGCACTCTTAAAATTTCCTTGGTGCTGTGATACAAAGTTTTTATTCTTCATTTGGGAGATGAACACAAAATCTGTGACTCACGCTTACCAACATTTACAATCACAGCTACTACAGTAAACCCACTCCTATCCTATCCGGCACCATTTGTACCGGAGTGTTGGCGGATAACTGAATTTTCCGGATATCTGATCATCACTTTTTAAATTACCATTGCCCCTTAGAAAACTCATTAAAACTCTGTATGTACATCAGTATTATCATTATTATTCTGAATATTGTAGAAAGGTGAGACACGAAGAAATGGAAGTACAATTGGAGTAAGTACGAGGGAGCCAGATCCCTAATCTGGGGTGCGACGTGCTGCGGCACGTTGTCCCTCCATCGACAGCAAACCCGGTTATAGCCACCCGTAACGCAGAGGAGAAAAAAATGAACAAATATAGGGGCCTGACCGGTTTCTGTCACTTTGTGACGGTCGTCGTCGAGACTTCGGATGTTCTCAGACCATGCGTTGCTGATTTCCTCCGCAAGATCGGGATTACTGCGGCCCGTTTGAGAAATGAGCACCGCGAGGTGGGGGTGGTTTATTGCAACGAACGTTGCTGGCGCCATTCTCCGCGGCAACGCCTTTGCAATCGTGTCTGCGAGGCGCGGCTAAACACGCCATTTTTTTCTGGGGTATACAACCTGTTACTCTCTGCCTTCCACCCTCTCCATCTTCTGCAGCTTAATCTCTCCCCTCGTCTTCTCTTTTTCTTTGTTTCCTTGGTGATTAGGGTTCTTTTTTTGTCGATTGTTTGATCTCTTATACTTTTGATGTTTTATTTTTTCATCGAAGTAATTAAGTTTTATTAACCTAATGAGATACGGGTATAATAAATACAGTAAGACAAAATCACTGCACAACATTTTTAGAAGCGACAATCCATTTTAAATGCAGTAGAAGCTTTTTTTCTATTACAATTAATTAATTGACACGAATTAGCGCAATTTCTCATTACACTAATTAACAACACATTTTTCTCTTTTTTTTTCTGGGTGCCGGTTGTTTGAGAATTCTGGTTATTTGAGTACCGGATGAGAGGGAGTTTTTTGTACATGTATTTCCTGACCAACTGCAAGGAACGGGTTCGAATCACAGAACAGGCCTCTGACGTAATACAAAATACAGACTACAAACCTTATCCAATTCCATTAAACTGTCATTCTATCATTAAATTCTTGCAATCTCAGCAATTCGACTATATATTCCATGAAATCTGACAGGATTCTTTAGAAAGAAATAAACATGAAGAGGAAACGAAATCCCTCATCGTTTTTCTTATATTCAAATGTCTCGCGATTGATTTATTTGACTAGATTTTTGCTTCTAGAATTTCTGTGGCGTTTCTTTATGCAAAAAACTCATCGTAAATCCAATGTTTGACTGCACAAGAAATTGAATAAGTGGCTTTATGCGGTTCCCAGTTGATTGCAGTTTATGATTGTTATTAGTGTGGCATGCGTTGTGTTTATGTTGTGTTTATGTTGTGTTTATGTTGTGTTATATTTATGTTGTATTTATGTTGTGTTTATGTTGTGTTGTGTTGTGTTGTGTTGTGTTGTGTTGTGTGTTGATTGTTTTCAAGCATCGCGTTTCATAAATTCATTTCGTTCAAGTTTATTTTCCGCAATCTTTCTTAGAATTTGAGAAGCAATAAAAAACAACAACAACAACGACGACGACGACGACGACGACAGCGACGAAAACATAACCCAAAGTATTAGAGCAACATAACAACAGCAATGTGAAGCGAAATATTGCGGGTTCAAATCAAACAAACTTCCTAAGGTTTTATCGTGTCTTGAACTCGTGACGTTGGCTGTCAACAAAACTATTTCGTCGATTCAGAGCGGAAGATAGGAAGACAAAGAGCTCCAAAACACGAGAATAACCTGGGTGGGATTTGAACTCAGAGCTGAGACATTTGAAACACATACTGCAGAATATTCTTTCCATCGCCGCCTTAGTGGTAGAGTAACGGTCTGAGTTCAAATGACACCGAGGTCCACTTTGCCTTTCATTCTTTCGGGGTTGATGAAATAAGTACCAGTTGACCACCGGGGGTCAATATAATCGACTGTCCCCCCACTCCAGACCTTGTACATGTAGTAAAAAGGATCATTAACAATCTTTTGTCATATTCTGTCAATAAAAATTTATTTGTTTATTGAATATAATTTGGCGCGAATATTTTATCCAGTTTACACAATAAAACGAATACAACCTGTGAATTAATAATTTAAATATCGATATATTTATAAAACATTATCGATTAGTTAATTTATAATAGTTTATATAATATATATAGCAGTCTATAATATTCTATTAAGTAAAATCATTGACTTGAGAATATTCCGTATAATTTGATGAGTTAAATATTTAAATCAAGTCACTTAGGTCACTTATGGCTTTCATCAGTTCGGGGTCGATAAATAAAGTAGAATTCCAGGGTGGTGTATTGGTAGAATAAAACATTTTGTGGAATGTTTTCTGATTCTGTAAGTTCTGTGTTCGAATTCAATCTCCGGTCACCGAAATATAATAATAATTAGTATTATTTCAAAATTTTGCCACAAGGGCAGCTTGGGGGAGGTGGTGGAATGAGTCGATTACATCGACCCCCAGTATTTCGCTGGTACTTAATTTATCGACCCGAAAAGGATGAATTTGAACTCAGAACGTAAGGACAGACGAAATGCTGCTGAGCATTTTTCCGGGCGTGCTAACGATTCAGCCAGCTCTGCACCTCAGCTTCAATATAATATAACAATGATGGAGAGCAGCTGGTATCTGGTTCTATGGTGTAGTGGTTATCACATCTGCTTCACACGCAGAAGGTCGTGTGTTCGAAACTCGCTGGAACCTGATATTTTTCCACTATTTTTTTAACACCGGGCTTCTAATTCCATGAGTGGGGATTGATATATTTAGTTTAGTATTACCGATAGAACAGGCCCTTATTTTTTTATATCCCGGAAAGCATAAAATATTATTAATAATATCTATATTTTTATTATATTTCGCTGACGAGAGATGGAATTCGAACACAGAACCTACAGAACCAGAAAACATTCCACAAAATGTTTTATTCTACCAATACACCACTCTGGAATTCTACTTTATTTATCGATCCCGAACTGATGAAAGCCATAAGTGACCTAAGTGACTGGATTTAAATATTTAACTCATCAAATTATACGGAATATTCTCAAGTCAATGATTTTACTTAATAGAATATTATAGACTGTTATATATATATTATATAAAGTATTATAAATTAACTAATCGATAATGTTTTATAACTATATCGATATTTAAATTATTAATTCACAGGTTGTATTCGTTTTATTGTGTAAACTGGATAAAATATTCGCGCCAAATTATATTCAATAAACAAATAAATTTTTATTGACAGAATATGACAAAAGATTGTTAATAATCCTTTCTATTACAGGTACAAGGTCTGGAGGGGGGGGGGATAGTCGATTATATCGACCCCCGGTGGTCAACTGGTACTTATTTCACAAGGGATGCATGGCAAAATTTACGTCTTTGAAATTTGACCTCAGAACGCAAAGCGCCAGGAGTAACACCACTTAGCATTTTCTTCGACACAGTAACATTTTGCTTTACAGTCCTGTGTAATAAAACTAACAAGAACAAGAACACAAGAAGAAAGAGGATAGTTGCGTCGAAAACAAGTAAACAAAGCCAAAAAGAAACACATAGGTTCCAGCGAGTTTCGAACTCACGACCTTCTGCGTGTTAAGCAGATGTGATAACCACTACACCATGGAACCGAACGATAGAATGCTCTACAATATTGCTTTATCATACAGAAGTTGTTTCTAATACAGAGATGAACGTTGAGCTACTTTCAAACTACAGCGGATTATCAGAATCATTGCGTTAACAAGAAGTGTTTCTTTCTCGCCAGGGTTTCGAATCCTACTAGATTCCCTCAAACGTCTATTGTTTCAGAGGTTCATAAAATAATGACTATTGGTCTATTGGTCTATTAGTCTTCTCAATAGATATTGATCTCATCTCAGCATTTATCTCCAACATTGACACAGACAGTAGAGTGTTCAATGGATAAACTCAAGCCGCAGTATATTACTGGTATATATTTTAACGTCACTAGACTATGAAACCTTCAGACCGATTTCACGTACGTATGACAAGAAAAATATTTAATCCCGAAGCAGCGAGTGGTTCCATGGTGTAGTGGTTATCACGTCTGCTTTACACGCAGAAAGTCGTGAGTTCGAAACTCACTGGAGCCTAGCTTTATTTATTTTTTCTTTTGCTTGTTTTTAATGCTACCACCCTCTTTCTTGTTATTGTTGTTGTTAGTTTTATTACATTATATTGTACAGCGGTGTTTGCTGGTAGAATTGTCAGCGTGTCGAACAAAATGCTAAATCGCGTTGCTTCTGGCACTTTGCGTTCTGAGTTCAAATTTCGCGGACGTCAACAATGCCATGCATCCCTTCGGGGTCGACGAAATAAATACAGTGGTTGGAAACCTGGTATTGAAGTAATTGAACTGCCACCCCATCACCATCACAAAGAACAACAACGGCCGCTGACACAAAGGGACATAACTAAACACATCAAAAGGTCGTGCGTTCGAAGTACGATCGATTCGTTATTATTCTTATTTATTCTTTTATTTGTTCCAGTCATTTGACTGCGGCCATGCTGGATCATTTCGTTGACAATGTTTCAATTCTACTTTGAAATATGTTTGCCTATTCTTTCTAAAATTATAATTCCCAGAATTGAAAAATAAAAAAGTAGGTTCCAGCGAGTTTTGAACTCACGACCTTCTGCGTGTAAAGCAGATGTGATAACCACTACACCATGGAACCACTCGCTGAAACAAAGGCAAATATTTTTTCTTATCATATACAAGTTGTATGATACGTAAGTCAGTTCGATCCGGAGTTTTCATAACTGGAGATCTAACTATATTACAATGGACGGATCTATTATATAATAAGGAGTGGAAGGCTCTAGACTCATCACCTCAACAATGTCGATTTCAGAACTCGCTTGAATCTGTTTATATATATGGTAAAGCAGTATTTGGTAAACTCAATAGTTCGGTGATTGCATGGTGTAGTGGTTATCGTAATTGTTTCAAACGCTGAAAGTCGTGAGTTCGAAACTGGCAGGAACCTACTTGTATTGATTGAGGTTTTTTCTTCGGTTTTATATTTTTTTGTCACGGACAAGTGAATTTGAACTCAGAACATAAAGACGGACGAAATACCTCTAAGCATTTTGTCTGGCGAGTTAACGATTCTGCCAGCCCATCGCCTTAAACAATAAGATAAAAAATATATGGAAGATCAATATCAAAATATAAAAAAAAGTAAAGGTTCCAGCGAGTTTCGAACTCGCGACCTTCTGCGTGTTAAGCAGACGTGATAACCACTACACCATGGAACCACTGATAGTTAAGGCTGCTAAATATTGTTTTTATCTAATAACTTTGTAGACACCTATGCTTGCTATTGATTTTTGCCTTGGCACAAAGTCAGAAGTTATAGGGAGAGGGTATGGTAATGTGTATCGACCCAAGTGCTCTACTGAGGTAATCTTCTACTTTAGCGTCGTTAAAGATGTAACCCGTAACACCTCTCATAATTATTTCCCTTGTTCGAAATCTCACGTCTTATGTGCATGATGTTTTTATTAACGCAGAACATTAAAAGAAATAGTATTAGATTAAAATAGTAATCTGTGCATCACACTTAATATAAATACACCACTGAAAGCCAGATTAACTGTGGTATTCGTTCTGAGACAATTCTGCTTCTGTTGTGCGTAACGAATTTTATTCAGGCGGTCGGCAAATTGTAAGGTCACTGATTTTTCAGTCACTGTTTTTCCGATATCGGTGACGACGTGGTTTCACTTGGCATGCAGTTGCCAGCGGGAACATGTTGCTGACGAATCGCAAAAGGGCAGGAATGCGCATCTATACATTTTCCTGTTATTTAACACAACGTTCTTGAGAAATATAAATTTGGGCTTCCGCGATGTATGTGCATTAAGTATTAGACACAAGTCTAATAA
>NC_142951.1:34490736-34493236 GCF_046866305.1 Octopus bimaculoides | reverse complement strand
GACGACGACGACAACGAAAGCAACAACAACAATGAAATAAGAATTTAAACATTTAGGAAACCGAAGATTTAAATCATTCGATTTCGATTATTGTATTATATTCCGATATATATGTGCGTATGTACGTATGTATGAATGTATGTATGTTTGTATAAATACATAAATAAATATATATATGTGTGTGTGCATATATATATATATATATATATATATATATATATATATATATATATATATATATATATATATATATATATATATATATATATATATATATACACACACATATATATGTATGTAGATAATGTATATATTCATAAATGTTTGGAAACTCTTAAATTGTCCGTATATAATAGACTGTATTGAGTATTATATATATATAAATGCATATATCTGTATAAATACGTACATATATATATATATATGCATATATATATATATATATATATATATATATATATATATATATATATATATATATATATATATATATATATATATATGCTTATATATAAATGTATATATATGTGCGTGTGTACATATATATACATCCTCTGGAAAATTATAATATATATATATATATATATATATATATATATATATATATATATATACATATATACATATATATACATATATATGCATGTATATACATACATATATATATATATATATATATATATATATATATATATATATATATATATATATATATATATATATATGTATATATATATATATGTATATATATATATATATATATATATATATATGATATTATCTCTGGCTTATTGGTTTCATTTCGAAAACAACAAATTGAGAATCATATTCCGACCTGAGTGTATTTGTGTGTGTATGTGTCCGTGTGCTTCAGTGACTGTGTATATGTCTACATATGTGTATGCATGTTTTATGAGTACTTGTATGTACGTGCAAGTGTGTGTGTGTGTGTGTGTGTCTCTGTGTTCTGCTTGTCTTCTGAATGTTCGCGCGTTTTTGCTAGCATGCAATTTACTCGAACCAACGAACAAACAAATACACAAGACAAGAAACAAAACAAAACAAACAAACAAACAAAGAAACCAGACAACACTCAAAACTCACGTAAACAGACTAATAAACAAAGGAATTCACCAATCAGCGATAAAAAGAAAATATTCAGACCAAACAATACATTGTTTAGACAAAAATAATTACAGAAACTAAAGAAAAAAAAAAAAAGAGTAATGAACGAGAAATTGTCTAACTCTGTTTATCTCTCCACCTGTTTCTTTGTGTGTGTGTGTATGCGAGCGTGCGTGTGTTTATGTATATATATATATGTATATATATATATATATATATATATATATATATATATATATATATATATATATATATATATATATATATATATATATATATATATATATATATATATATGTATGTATGTATGTATGTATGTATGTATGTATGAGGCTATAGTAGAAAATATTCGCCCAAGGTGCCACGCAGTGGAACTGAACCTGGAACCATGTGGTTGGAAAGCAAGCTTCTTACTACACACATACATACAAGAATACACACATGTATACATACATACATACATACATACATACATACTAATGAGCCTGAATGCATACACACACGAACTGAACGAGAACAGTTACCTACAAAAATTCACTCAGTAATCCATAGATACATGGGTGTGTGTGAAGCGATGGAGATAGAGTGAAAGAGAGAGAGAGAGAGAGAGAGAGAGATAGAGAGAGAGAAAGATAGAAAGATAGAAAGAGAGAGAGAAAGAGAGAAAGAGAGAGAGAAAGATAGAAAGAGAGAGCTAAAGAGAGGCCAATGGAGGACAACGAAAGCGATGGTGATGGTCAGGCATGTCTGTGGAAACGGCAAACAATTGTGGAATGTTTCCTTTGGTTAGTTACGTAAACCACGTGACTAAGACGAAATGCAAAGACGGCAACAACAACAACAACAACAACACTATCACGAAAAGCAGCAACTGGACATAGAGTGAGGGGGGGGGGGAAGAAGGGACTGGAAAATAATGGAGAAGAAATGAAAGAAAGATGGGAAGAAAGGGAGACAGAAGATGAAGGGAGTAGCGATATGCGTCAGAAGTGGCTTCCTGTTGACCGTATCGTCTGCTATTTCCGTCACTGTCTGACGTCTGACTTTGTCAAATTCTTCATTCCTCATCCTTCATATTGTCATAACATTGGTTTTTATTTGGTCTGAAGATGGTTCCATTAATATCTTCACCATCCACACCTTTACCTTTCCCTCTTTCTGTTTACCTTTACCTCTCTTTCTCTCTGTCTCCTTGTCTCTCTTTGTCTCTGTCTACCTCTTTCTTTATCTTTCTCTCTCTCTCTTTACCTCTTTCTCTTTTTACCTCTCTCTCTCTCACTCTTTATATCTCTGTCTCTCTCTGTCTCTGTTTCTGTCTCTCTCCCTCTCTCTCTCGCTCTCTCTCTAGTTTTCTTGTGACATCTCTCTTTCTGCG
>NC_142951.1:34470736-34473236 GCF_046866305.1 Octopus bimaculoides | reverse complement strand
ACGAAGAACACAAAACCGCGCCTGCGCTAAAATATACGTTTAGGTCAACGACCTCAGCCGTCCACTGGCGGCAACAAACCACTCAATGTATTCCAGATTAAAGGCTGGGTGCAGTGTTCGCGTTCGCCATGATGACTTCGTGACTGTGGTAGCGGTGGTGGTGGTGCTGGTGCTGGTGGCGGTGGTGGTGCTGGTGGTGGTGGTACTGGTGGTGGTGCTGGTGCTGGTGGCGGTGGTGGTGGTGGTGTTGGTGGTGGTGCTGGTGCTGGTGGTGGTGATGATAATGATGATGTTGTTGGTAATGGTGGTGGTGGTGGTGGTGGTGGTGGTGCTGGTGCTGGTGGTGGTGATGATAATGATGATGCTGTTGGTAATGGTGGTGGTGGTGGTGGTGCTGGTGTTGATGATGATAATGATGATGATGTTGTTGGTGGTGGTAATGGTGGTGGTGGTCCTGATAATGGTGATAGTGATTGGGTTATTGCTGTTGTTGTTGGTAGGGGTCTTGGTGGTGGTGGTGGTGGTGGTGGAGTGTGGGCGTTGCTTTCATGATGACGACGATGATGATGATGACGATGATACTCTTATACTTTGTGCTGGTGTTGCTGTTTGTTTTGTAGTAGCGGTTGTTGTTGTTCATGTTGTTGTTGTTGTCCATAGTTGATTCGCTGTTGTTCAGGGGTGCGCATTATGAATTTGCTGAGAAATGCTTTGGCGATGACGATGACGATGACGGCGATGATAGCGATGCTGCGGCTGCTGTTGCTGCAGGTGATGATGATGATGATGATGATGATAATGGTGGTGGTGGTGGTGGTGGTTGCTGCTGCCGCTGCTGCTGCTGCTGCTGCTGCTGTTGTTCTCGGTATTCTTTGGTAAGGGCAGTGGCGTTGCTGACGTTGTTGCCAATGGTTTCGATGGTGTTCTTCATGATGATGATGATGATGATGATGATGGCGATGCGGTTGTTGGTTCCAAGTATTGCTGTTGGTGTTGTTGTTCTTGGTATTGGTGGTGGTGGTGGTGGTGGTCGTCGTCGTGGTGGTGGTGGTGGGGGTGGCGATGTCATGAGTGTGGGCATTGGTGATGACGCAGTAGAATTGGTGGCGTTTAGTAGCGGCGGGAGGGTTGAAGGTGGGGAACACGGAGCAGGCGGGAAGTGGTGGTGGAGGGAAGAGGGGGTTTGTAGCACGAAACGGACGGTGGTGGTGGTGGTGGGGGGGAAGAGGGGGTTTGTAGCACGAAACGGACGGTGGTGGTGGTGGTGGTGGTACGGTCAACAACAAACAGCAAACCATATATGTCACTGACCTTAGTCAACTCGTAGACACCAAGCCACTGTGTGTGTGTGTGCATGTGTGTATACGTCTGTAGGTATATGTGTGCGTGTGTGTGTGTGTGTGTGTGTGTGTGTGACGGGTAGATGGTCTTAATTGTTATTGATGTAGAAGTGGTGAAGGGGTTTTATGGTGCGTTTGGGGAAGGTTGGAGTGTGGAGGACGGGGTGGATTGGGTGGGTATTGCGTATGTGAATTTTGCGTGGCGGTGGAGGTGGAGGTGGGGCTGTTTTATTTATTTTTTTTTTTGATGGCGTAATTGTGAAATATCAGTGGTGTTGGTCGTTTTGGCAAATACAGAAACATACATCACACACACACACACACACACTCACACACACACACACACACACACACACTCATCTATTCATCCGCACATACAAACATACATCTATGCATGTGCGTTAAAAATGTGTGTATGCATACATATACACACACATATGTATATATGTATGTATATACACACATATATATGTATATATATATATATGAGAGAGAGTGAGAGAGTTGTATACATATATGCTTAAATGTACATAATATATATATATATATATATATATATATATATATATATATATATATATATATATATATATATATATATATATATATATATATACATATAATATATATGTGTGTGTGTGTGTGTGTGTGTGTGTGGATATGTATGTATATATATATATATATATATGTGTGTGTGTGTGTGTATGTGTATGCTCACATACATGTATATTATTTATGCCTATATAAAAATGTACATACGTGAGTGTATATATAAAAATGTATTTACGTATATATATATTTCCTTTTAAGGATGGTTACTAAAACTGGGAAGCTTTTCTTGTGATGGTCAGCATGTCCATAAACGGAGAAGAAGAAGAAGAAGAAGAAGAAGAAGAAGAAGAAGAAGAAGAAGAAGAAGAAGAAGAAGAAGAAGAAGAAGAAGAAGAAGAAGAAGAAGAAGAAGAAGAAGAAGAAGAAGACGATGATGAGGAGGTGAAGGAGGATGACGAGGAGGTGAAGGTGGAGGATGAGGAGCTCAACCTTGAAGCCGTTTGTTTCAAACGCCATGACACACCAGTAACACGCTACGACTTGTGTGCATGAGTCAGAAGTGTAAAGCAAAGTTGATTTGTCGATTTGATAGAAGTTAAATCATAAAT
>NC_142951.1:34460736-34465736 GCF_046866305.1 Octopus bimaculoides | reverse complement strand
GTCGAGTGTGTGTGTGTGTGCGTGTGTGTGCGTTTGTGTTGTGTGTAGGTAAGTGTGTGAGTGTGTGTGTGTGTAAGTGTGTGTGCGAGTGTGTGAGTGTGTGTGTGTGAATGTGTGTGTGTGAATGTATGTGTGTGTGAGTGTGCGAATGTATGTGTGCGTGTGTATATTTAAGTGTGTATGTATGCGTAAATGTATTTGTGCATGTGTGTGGCTGTATGTGTGTGTGTATCTCCCACTGTTCTTTGCTATTACTCTGTCACTCTCTCTCCCTCACTCCTCCTTCCTTGCTCACGTAGCTCCCACGTGACCATCGACCATCTTTCTTTCTTTCTCTCCGTTGTAGCTGGAACAAGGAAGACGTTTGTCTCCTGTCCTAGCTTGATTTACGCGTTCGCCACCACAACCTTGTTTAGGCTTAGTAGCCCTTCATGTTTGTTTTCACTGTCCTGTTTGTGTTACCTATTTTGACCCTCCGATATATATATATATATATATACGACGGGCTTCTTTCAATTTCTGCCTACCAAATCCACTCTCAAAGCTTTGGTCGATCTGAGGCTGTAGTAGAAGGCAGTTGCCCAAGGTGCCATGCAGTGCATGTGGTTGGTAAGCAAGCTACTTACCAGCCACGTGATTGTATATATATATCTATATATATGCGTGTGTGTATGTGTGTGTGTGGGGGCATGTGTATATGTGACTATGTGTTGGTCTGTATGCACGTATGTCTTCATAAGTATTTGCGTGATTGCATGTGTGTGTGTGTGTTAGTGTGTGTGTGTGTGTGTGTGTGTGTGTGTGTGTGTGTGTGTGTGTGTGTGTGTTTACCAAATGTCTCCACCCTCATTTCGTCCATTTATTTATTTTCACAATTATATACAAATCCACCCGCATCTACTTCATTCCTTATCTACCCCACCCTTTGTTTACCCCGAATTTCTTATTTTAATCATTTGTACCATTTTATTATGTACATTAGAACCTATTTCCTCCTCCTCCTCCTCCTCCTCCTCAACCTCCTTTTCTTCTCCCTCTCTCTTTCCTATTTTCCTTCTCCATTTTTCTCGTTATCCATTCATCTACCCCCCCCCCCCACCTGAAATCTACCTCTATGTATGTCAGTGTCTATGTATCTATATGTAGGCACGCACACACACACATACACACGCGCGCGCGCGCGCGCACACACACACACGTTTGTACGGACATGCATAAGTGTATATTTATAACCACATCTACATCAACTCCCCTCTCTCTCTCTTTCTTTCTCTCTCTCCCCCTCCCTCTCTCTCTCTTTCTCTCCAGACATATATGCGTGTTGATATACATGCGTGAAGGCACCTGGCTTAGTGGTTAGGGTATTCGGCTCACGTTCGTAACCTCCTGAGTTCGATTCCCAATGATGCGTTGTGTCCTTGAGCAAGACACTTTATTTCATGTTGTTTCAGTCCACTCAAATGGCAAAAATGAGTAGTACCTGTATTTCAAAGGGACCAGCCTTGTCTTCCCTTCTTTAAGATAGTCAGGTTTGATTTCAGGGAGATTTGATTGATACTCATACAAGGTCGAACAGGTTGACTGGAAATACGTCATAATTATATCGCAGCTAATACATTGCCTGTATTTTCGATCACCTGTAATATAATCGCCTGCAATTCCATGGCTATGAATTCATCACTTGTAATTTCATCGCCTACAGTTTCAACGTCTGTTATATCATCGTCTGTAGTTTTATCTCCTGTAACGTCACCTGAAACATCATCGCTGTTAATTTAATCGCTAGTCATTTCATCGCCTAATATCAATCGCCTTAATTTCTTCATCCACAATTTCATCGCCTAGAAATTCCGCGAGCCAGTATATAGTTTGGTATTAATTTCAGCTTCATACTTTTTATCCGCAGAGTATATACATCGCTAAACATTATTTAAAACTTTTTTTTCATTTTCACAATAAATACATTTCATTAACAATGAAAAAAATATTTTTCAAAGATAAAGAATTGCATCGTAACGATCTGGAACTTTATTTTTAAAAATTCTTGGAAAAAAAAAAAATAACAATCCTGAAACGAGGTAATAAACCCTTTCTGTAGAAATCCTACATTGCAGAAAGACATACAAAGCAGTGTAACGAGAATCCAACACAGCACCAAGGAAAATGAAACTCACCAGATACTAAATTATTGAAGAGGAATTGTATATGGTTTGTCTTTTAAAGCGTTTCTTCCTTCTGACAATTTCAAAAAATAGATTTTATCTTCTATCTGTATTTGTGGAGTGGGGTGTTCTATTTTTTAAAGTATCTCTGATATGATTTCATTTCTATATTGAATAACTTTGATATTAATAATTTTTTTTTTCATCGTTGAAATTCTTTTCCTTTTCTAAATGAAATGTGACCTATTTATTTATTCTACCAATATTCAGGTTTATATAATGTTTGGCGATGTATATACTCTACCCATAAAAAATATAACGATGATTTTTTTTTACAAAAATGCTTTGCTGCGTTTGGCTGTCGATGAAATCAACTTGAGAAGAAATTAAGTGTACGTAATTCTGTCAGTGAATGTGTGAGGGTGTGAGTGTTTGCTTTTCTGTGTTCTCTCTCTCTCTCTCTCTCTCTCTCCTTCTTTCTGTGTTTGTATGAAGGAACACATATTTTTGCTGACCTCTATAACAAGAGAGGCCATAGCGTATATATATATATATATATATATGTATATATATATATATATATACATACATGCGGGACGGGATTTAAACCATGGGGGGTCCGGGGCACTTCAAGTTCGGTGAGCCCCGTATACACAAAAATTAAAATCTTAGAAAACTACCAAATTTAAATCTCAAAACCCATCTCTTTCAAATAATTGAATTTGATGAGTTGACAGAGAAAGGTTAAATAAATGACTGAAAATGTCGCTTCATAGATACACTTTTGCAAAATTCAAGTTTCGTTTTTCACACATCCACTTGCGGCGTTTGATTTTTCTTTCATTGTAAAAAGTACAATAAAGGAGGGAATTGTGGGGTAAGGTGTTTTTTTTTTAAATGTAAGTTACATGTTTCAGAATGTAGAATAAGATAAAGGGACAGAAAAAAATGGAAAAAAATCATTTTTCTGGTTGTTGCTGTTCCAAAGTCATGATGAGTGTGTGTGCGTATGTATGTGCGAGTGTGTGTGTCTGTGTGTGTGAGAGAGAAGGGGTTGAGATACCAATATTTAAAAGACATGGATTTAAAAAAAATTCTTCTTTTAAAATGGCTTCCGTTCATTGTTTTGCAATGCAGGAAAAAATACAAAATAAAAAGCAAGGGAAACCTCGACAAAAGCGGGGAAATTCAAACAGCTCTTTCCGAAAGCCTGCTTTTCCAGTTTCCATTAAGGTGGGGCACCGAGAATAATATTTATTGCATTTTTGATTTTGAAGAAAATGTATTTTTCACAAAGGTTCACTACTTTGCCAAAACTATATCAGTGAAGTAAAAACTTTCTCT
This sequence comes from Octopus bimaculoides, assembly GCF_046866305.1. Lineage (NCBI taxonomy): Eukaryota > Metazoa > Mollusca > Cephalopoda > Octopoda > Octopodidae > Octopus > Octopus bimaculoides. The sequence goes on along the minus strand of NC_142951.1, from coordinate 34,462,230 downwards.
AAACGCAGCAAAACCTATAACACATTCAGAACACTATTCCAGAAAATTATCACTGTTCTTTTTGAGCATATAAAAGACAAACTTAGGCGGGGCAAAATGGGTAAAACAAGACAAGGTGAATATGCCTTTCCAGTTCTTCAGAATTAGATTTGAAAAGAGTCATGCACATAAACATCCATCGTTAGACATCAGAAAGATCAGAAATGGGATCTAGTTTTTTTTTCATTAGCAAAATATGCATTTTTCAAACGGAAGTAAAAAGTCTGAAAATCGGCTATAATAATGTAATCTTCCAGCCTCATTGCTATGAAAGTATGATGTTGTGGAGAAAAAAATTGGAGGAAAATGTTACAGGGGTTTAAAAATTGGAAAAAACCAAAAGCGAGACAGAAATTTTCTGCGTTTAACGGAGCGGTGTCAACTTTAAGGTTGTACCCTGTGAAATTTATAGTTTAGCGTCTGTTTATTGTAAGTTTCTAAATAAACAGAAATAACTAATAAAATCAACATGTATTATTTTACTGTTTCTTTTGTTTCTTCATTCATTGTTTGTTTTTATCTTTTAAAATTTGTTATATTAATATATTTGTCTGCATGTGTTTACTTTATGCGTATTTCAAACTTCTAACTTCAACAGCAACTATGTAAACTACACTGATCAATTTTTACTCCCAAAGATGATACAATGGTACAAAATGAAAGAAGATAACAAGAAATCAGGGATTATTGATTTTGACCCAGTTACCAATTTTGCCCCATACAATATAAAATATATTCAAAAATATATTAAAACTATGTAGTGTGTTCATTTTCCTTCTTTTACACACACACACACTCACACACACACACACACACACACACACACACACACACACACACACACACACACACACACACACACACACACATATATACTTAAATGCCAAAATCTCAAGCCAAGTTATTCTATTTGTCACAGTTATAATACATAATTTAAAACGTATGACTATTATTTGTCTGTCTATCTAACGTCTGGATATCTGTGTGTGTGTATATATAATATACATATACACACATGCATATATATATATATATATATATATATATATATATGGGAGAATATACAAAAAGTAACAACAGACGAGGACAGGTGGTGTAAATAACAAAAGTATATATTAGTATGACGCTCGGGAATACGGAAAGTCTTTGACGTTTCGAGCTACGCTCTTCAACAGAAAGAATACGGAGACAAGGAGAAAAACACGGAGAAAAAAAATTGAATAGTGTTCAGTCAACGGTCAATCATAATATATATATGTGTGTGTGTGTGTGTGTGTGTGTGTATATATATGCATACATTTCTACACACATCTATATAAATGCATATATGTCTGTTTATGTACGTATACATACATACATAAATGCATACATACACACACACATATACATACATACATGTATGCATGCATACACACATACACGCATACATGCATATATACGACACACATTTGCATA
>NC_142951.1:34440736-34453236 GCF_046866305.1 Octopus bimaculoides | reverse complement strand
ATCTATCCATCCAACTATCTATCTATCTATCTATCTATCTATCTATCTATCTATCTATCTATATCTATATATATATATATATATATATATATATATATATATATATATATATATATATATATATATATATATACATATATCTATGCACAGCTGTGAATACCTTGTCTTTGTGTTGGATAAAACAAGCCAATGAATACAATATAATATGTTACACTGTTTCAAAGGATGTTTTGTGAATGACTAACAACCAGTAGCACCAACCTGTTTATAACCATTGACATGTTGACCCGCCTTGACCCCTGACCCCTAACCCCTGACCTGCTTACATATCTTGAAACAATAATGAAGCTTTCTATCAGTTGTTTAACGAGAAAATGTGGGAGTGTTTTGAATGCCAGAGTCTGCAGTGGAGGTGTCGGCCTGTTTCAAATGGGCGACGCTTTGTCTTCAATGTCCTTTTCTTTTGCTCTGTTTTTTTTTCTTTTTGTTCTTTGCGTCTGTGTCTGTCTGTCTCCATGTGTGCATGTAAGTATGTATGTATGTATGTATGTATATACATATTTTCGTTGTTATTTATACGTTATGAAGTTCTCACCAATGAAGGAGCCAGTGTCTAGCCGAGAAACAAGATTGTTTTATTGGAATTTAGACATCAGAATAGATTGTATGTATGTATGTGTGTGTGTTAATAAAATGAGACAACAAAACCAAGGCTGTATGGAATTTATTGGACATTTATAAAGAGAAAGGTGGCGTTACAGCTGTTTCTGGGATATAAAAGATATCCCGTCATCAGAGACGATATCAGAGAGTTAACTAGATGGGAGTAGAAAAGTTCAATATGAAGAGTTATTTTGGAAAACGGATGGATATGGGAGAATATAAATAAAAATAAAAGTAAATATATATATGTAGGATGTTACATTTGCAGTTTCATTATCCAAGGAAAGTGGTGTGTAGAATGGGTAGAAATGCTTCTTGTCCATGGTATAGATTCATGTCACTGGCCCAGTTCAGTTATTCGCCTTTGCTCGATTTATTTGTTTATCTGTCTATTTTTGTAATTATTCCAATTATTATGGCCGAAAGATCTTCGTAATTATTTTTCGATTTGTACAAACATTCTTTGTAGAAACAGATCAAAATAGGCAAGGGCAAACAACTCTTGACTAATAAACTCTTAAACAAGCCAACCATATCCGCCTCTCTCACTTCGCCTGTTAACAATCATCAGCTTTTTCTTCTAAGCATGAAAATTTAATTTCCTGTGAAATTAATTTTTAATATCTTCAAATTATTTCCGCTTATTTTGTTGGAGTGTGTGGTGGAGTGTGTGTGTGTGTGTGGGGGGGGGTGACAGGGTGACATGATGGAATGGTGTCTCACTAATGATTATATATAAGTTTATCGTTTTTTAATTTCAATCGGCGAAGGGAAGCTAATTTGAATTTTTTTGATGTGCGTTACTGAGTATACCATCGTTTGCCTAGATTATCTAAATCCGTGTCGTTGACCTATTTCAGTTATTTCCCCTGGCACACTTTTTCTAATTATATGTAAACATACACTTCGTCGTCGCCATGTATCGTACCCCTCCTTCGCAGTGATGACACGGCAAAGAAAATCGTTCCGGTTAAGAGTGAATTATCCAGCAGCTTCACCGATCGCAGAGAAAGTTCACCACCATCGGTTCATCGCAGGGAAAGTTCACCACCATCGGTTCATGGCAGGGAAAGTTCACTGCCATCAGTTCACCGTGAAGAAAGTTGACCGCGAGGAAGGTTTACCGAGAAAATATATCCATAGCATCTCACCATTAATAGTTAAAAACTTCAACTAACTTTTTTAACCACATAATAAATATCACATTCCTCCTACCACACGTCATGAACGCTTCTCTCTTCCTTTTTCCTCTCTTCCTTTTTTTTATCTCTCCCTCTTTCTGTCTCACTCTTCACCTTATCCTTTTCTCTCTCTCCTTTTTCTTTCTCGTCTTTTGCCCTCCAACTAATCACGTGAAAGCGTTACAATTACATTCCCTCTACCTCACGTCATGGACGCTTCTCTCTCCCTCTTTTTCTCTAATCACGTGAAAGCGTTACCGACGGGCTAAGTAACGGAATAACAAGCAGAATTATATATATATAATAAAAAACACACATATATATATATATATATATATATATATATACATATATATATATATATATTGGTTTTTTAACTTGTTTCAGTCATTCATACACACACCTTTAACACACACACACACACATGAATATATAAAGTTCAGATGCATATGTGTGTGTATATTTGTGTTTGTGTGTGTAATTGTGTGTGTATGTGTGTGTGTGTGTGTGTGTGTGTGTGTGTGTGTGTGTGTGTATAACAAAAGAAAACAAGATATGCAAATACAGAGATGAACACATACTCACACTGTCGACAGCGTTACCACCTGCGCTCCAAATCACCACCACCACCACTTCATCCACCACTACCACCACAATCGCCAACATCCCGTCGCCATTTTTAGAGTACAGCGTGACATTGTTACATTTATGACGGCACCCAGCAGAGATGAGCGTGGGGAGGGAATCAGTGGCACAGTAATATCTCTTCAGAACTGAAAGATCAAAGATAATAAATAGAGCAATAGGGAATGGTAAATGGCTCACGACTGACGCTTTGTGTGTGTGTGTGTGTGTGTGATTGCACCATCATATATGTATGTGTATATACACACACAAATATATAGGCTTATATTAGTATGGAACCACTATGTGTATGTGTGTATCAGTGATTGCCCCATTATGTATGTATGTATGTCTGTATGTACATACATAGATGCATATATACAATAGTGCAAACGCAGATACACAAACACATAGCGATTCCATCTTAATATAAGCCTATATATATGTGTGTGTATATGTATATACAAACATACATAATGTATATATGTATACTGTATATATATGTATAGTGTGTGTATACATATATATCTATATATATATACACAATACATATATATATTTATATGTGTATATATATATATATATATATATATATATATATATATATATACATATATAAATATATATATGTATTGTGTATATATATATTTATATATGTATATATATATATATATATATATATATAGATATATATATATATATATATATATATATATATACGTATATATATATATGTGCATATATGTATATATATATATGTACACACTATACATATATATATATATATGCTTATGTATATGTACTTTTAAAATCACAGACATATACACATGATTATATATATGCATGTGTGTGTGTGTGTGTGTGTGTGTGTGTGTGTGTATGTGTGTGTGTGTGTGTGTGTGTTTGTCCCTCTGACATCGCTTGACAACAGATGCTGGTGTGTTTACGTCACCGAAACTTAGCGGTTCAGCAAAAAGACATAGAGTACGTAGTAGGCTACAATCCAGCTACAAGGCGAATGGGTTATTTCCCTTGACTGTTAAAATGAGATATATCAGATATACATATAAATCCCATCCAGGGTCCCTATTATCGATATTTTTTCAACTATCTGAGTATGCCATGATGTTTCCAGACATGAGTTCTACTTACGTGTTAAGTTTCACCAAAATCGATAAAACAATGTAGGGGGAGTTAGCTAACAACTCCACAAACACACCCACAGAATTTCCCACAAATGTAGTATATATATATATATATATATATATATATATATATATATATATATATATATATATATATATATATATATATAGATATACATACATACATATATGTACATTAATATATCTATACATATACATGTATATATAAATATATATTATATATAAATGAATGTATTGTGTGTGTATACATACATACATGCATGTATTTATATATGTAAATATATATATGTGTGTGTATATATATGATGTATGTATACACCCACTTAGACAAACACACCATGTAGGTTGCGCTAATGACTAACAAATACAATTGAGGACATTAAAACATTAAAAAACTTCCTACCACCAACGCCACCAACAACACCAACGCCACTAACAACAACAACAACAACAAAAACAACAACAACAACAACAACAGCAACAGCAACAAAAATAACATCAGCAACAACAACAAAAGCGCCATCATCAGCCCCGCCTCAACCACCATCATTACCACCACCACCACAACTAAAATCGACCCGCTCCTCCCCCCCAACCGTCCCCACTGTCCTCGTCCCCTTCATGTCCTCATTATATGGGTTTGTCCAACATCATTGAGCCACCAATACGGACGTCACGGTCTATTTCCCCTGCAGTTCTTTCATTCATTTAAAACCCTGATAAATTAATGGCGACTCTGCCTCGCCCCCTCCACTTCCCCCTCGCCGCCATGTTCTTATCTGTTTATCTGTCTCTGTCGAAATATCTTCTTTTTCTTTTGATCTTTCTTTCTCTCTCTCTCCGACACACTATGTGTGTGTGTGTGTTTGTGTGTGTGTATGTCTGTGTCAGTATGTGTGTATATATATATATATATATATATATATATATATATATATATATATATATATATTAATATATATATATATATATATATATATATATATATATATATATATATGTATATATATAAATGCACTTGTAAATATAAACATATAACATGTACTTGTAAATATATATACATATATACATACATACTTGCGCGCACATACGTACATACATATACATACATTCATACGCGCACGCACACAAGCATACGCACACATACATAAATACATCTATATATATATATATATATATGTATTTATACATATATATTTGCGTGTGTGTGTATTTAGACACACACATATAATATATATACATACATATGTTATATATATATATATATATATATATATATATATATATATATATATATGTATATATGTATGTATGCATGTATGTATGTATGCATGCAGATATCCATAAATAGGCGCAGGCGCGGCTGTGTGGTAAGAAGCTTGCTTCCCAAACACATCGTTCCTGGATCAGTTCCACTGCCTGACACCTTGAGCAACTGTCTCCTGATATAGCCTCGGGACGACTAAAGCTTTGTGAGTGGATTTGGTAGATGGAAACTGAAAGAAGCCCGTCGTATATATACAAAGATATATATATATATATATATATATATATATATATATATATATATATATATATATATATATATATATATATATATATATTTGACCGTTGACTGAACACTATTCAATTTTTTTTTCTCCGTGCTTTTCTCCTTGTCTCCGTATTCTTTCTGTTGAAGAGCGTAGCTCGAAACGTCAAAGACTTTCCGTATTCCCGAGCGTCATACTAATATATACTTTTGTTATTTACACCACCTGTCCTCGTCTGTTGTTATTTTTTGTATATTCTCCCATATATATATATATATATATATATGTGTGTGTGTGTGTGTTTGTGTGTGTGTGTGTGTGTGCGTGTGTGTGTGTGTGTGTGTGCGTGTGTGTGTGTGTGTGTGAGTATATATATGCACACACATATATATATATATATATATATATATATATATATATGCACACACACATATCTATCTATCTATCTATTTATCTATCTATTTATCTATATATGTATGTATATATCTATGTGTGTGTCTTTGTGTCTGTGTTTCGCCCTTGCATCACCGCCTAGCAACCGGGGTTGGTGTGTTTACGTCCCCGTAATCTAGCGGTTCGGCAAAAGACAAACATAATAAGTACTAGGCTTAAAAAAAAAAGATGTCCTGGGGTCGATTTGTTCGACTAAAATCCTGAAGGCGGTGCTCCAGCATGGCCGCAGTCAAATAACTGAATCAAGTAAAAGAAAAAAAGAAAAGAATAAAACAATGTCAACACTATTAAGAATTGCATAAAAATGATTAATTTTTTTGTCGCATTTTGTGAAAATATAAGTAATTTATTGCAGATAAATTCTGTACAAAATCTTATGAGATAACACATGGTTAATTAAAAAAAACAGTGTGAATAAATATGCATTTTGTTTGACAAAATATTCTGATTGCTAAAGGGTATAAAATTTATAAATTTCTCAAAAGAATATAACAATTTTTTTTCTAATTTTCATAAAGTCGCATCTCGAAAAATAAAAAAAAATGCATGGCGCTTTTCTTTTACATAATATCGTCAGAGTATGTAGAGAATGCACGAATTTGATTGGTTAAAAGTAAAAGAAAAAAATTTCCGTAACAGGTTGGATTTTAACGTTATCAACATAACACACACACACACACAAACACACACATACATATGTATGCATAAAGAGAACACAAGCGGGGTTAAAATTTTTACGGCAGCTGTTCCACTAGAATTTTATCGATGTTTTCACAGATTACATCAAAGTATAAATCTTCAGGTAAAATTTTTAACAGGTAAGATATCAAACAGGTAAGATCTCATAGATCGAACATAAACGAATCCTATGTCGTTGGTTTAGTGGTTCTTTAAAGAAGAACATTCAAATTTACAGGTAAGCTTTTACGCTTACACAACACCTGGGACCCAACCACAGAGTGTCGGATCTACCATTTAAATTGGATTTGGGACTTACATATTTGCAATATCCTTCCAACACTTGATGGTTTCATTGTTGTTTACTTCGCAGTGAATTCTGTGCTGTCATACCTTTTCTTACCATTTCTGGCTCCATCATCACCACCATCACCACCACCACCACCGCCGCCGCTACCACCACAACAACCACCATCACCACCACCACAACCACCACTACCATCACCCCCACCACCACAACAACAACCAATACCATCACTAGCATCACCACCACTACCACCACAACCACCACTACCACCACTACCATCGTCACCGCTAATCAGTCTAGACAGATATTGAGTTACGTCTCTAACAGCACTAGTACCGCAACCCCCACCACCACTACCTCCACAACAACCACCACTATCATCACCGACATCAGCACTACCCCCCCCCCCCCACCACCACCACTTCTACAATTACAAGAACGTTTAAGACTTCTACTGAAACCAGACATAAGCACAACGCCATTCCTTGATTGTTATCCCCTGACCAATCTTGACATATAGAGAGATCCCTGATTAAGATCGCAGACCGTTGCCACGAGCATTCGTTAATATGAACACCTAACCGTTGCACACACAACTACAACGCCGCTGAAACGCCATGCGATGAATATTAATCACCGAACCAGTCCAGACGTCAACCGAGGCATCTCTACAACGAGCCAGAACACTTCCACAACACTATCCCGTCAACATTAACTTCTAATCAGTCTAGACACCCCCGCCATATATATATATATATATATATATATATATCACCGACATCAGCACTTTTCTTACCATTTCTGGCTCCATCATCACCACCATCACCACCACCACCACCGCCGCCGCTACCACCACAACAACCACCATCACCACCACCACAACCACCACTACCATCACCCCACCACCACAACAACAACCAATACCATCACTAGCATCACCACCACTACCACCACAACCACCACTACCACCAAGCGATTAGGTGTTCATATTAACGAATGCTTGTGGCAACGGTCTGCGATCTTAATCAGGGATCTCTCCATATGTCAAGATTGGTCAGGGGATAACAATCAAGGAATGGCTTTGTGCTTATGTCTGGTTTCAGTAGAAGTCTTAAACGTTCTTGTAATTGTAGAAGTGGTGGTGGTGGTGGGGGTGGGGGTAGTGCTGATGTCGGTGATGATAGTTTGAATGTGGTGTGTGCCAGAGGGTTTGCAAATCCAATGGGGGTCTTAAAAGACATGTTAGGATCCACAATGAGCAGAACTTACTTGCAGGTATTGGTAGTGCAAATCAGAGGTGCAATCTGTGTGGGTGTTGTTTTCAAAACACTGTCTGGTTTAAAAAGCCACATCAGACGCCATGAAAGGGCTAAGGTGTAGGTGCAGGAGGTGGTCAAACTCTGTTTAAGGAGTAGACAACCACCATATATATATATATATATATATATATATATATATATATATATATATATATATATATATATATATATATATATATATATATGTCTAGACAGATACATATACAACACTGTAGAAGACAACAACACCAGCTTACGAATATTATCCGCTAATCAGTCTAGACAGATATTGAGTTACGTCTCTAACAGCCTAGAACACTTCCATAACATCAACGAAAGAAAAGTTTCCTATCCCCCACAACCCGTCTAGACATGCCGTTCTTAACCTGGTGGGGGAAGCTTCAGGCATCCTGAGGGAAAGTTGGTGATTCCGACGAAGAAATTGGGAATTGTTTTTAAGTTACAGAAATTCACAAAATTCTTTATCATTACTTTCCCGGTTTTTACCAGATTAATTTTCATTAATGACGATTTTAAGGATTAAGGTTAAATTAATATAAGGGTTTTAATATTACGTAACAAACAGTGTTGTATACAAAACTACTTTGAAAAGAAGTTGTTGATGTTACATAATAGCGTTGTTTTGTGACTGTACTCTAAAGCGGCATCTGTCTCCATCTCCAGACGTCTTGATCTGGTCTTGCTGCTGGATTGAAGATGATCACGGACGCGAGAGTGAGATTAAGGGTATGCAACTCTTCTTCACTTTAAACAAAGCCACTGCCCAAGTCATCAGTTGTCCTTAAGGATGACCAGATGGTCCTCGTCGACCCGACGGACGAGCATTACAGACCAGTCGTTGGTATGCAATAATCGTGTTGTATTCAAGACCACTTTAATAGAAAGTTGTTAATGTTATGAAACAGTGCTATATAGAAAACGAGTCTCAAATATTTTTATATTTCGGGACGGTCATTTTTTTGGCCAAATAAACACACGCACTATCTAATCGTTCTTCACTTCAGCTTTATTGCTATTATTATAATTATAATTATTATAATTATTATTTAACCAGTGGTTAAAACAATAACACCAATCTAGACACGCACACTTGAAACATACACACACACACACACACACACATACACACTACAATTTATAAACACATTCTCATACACATACAAGCACTCTCTCTCTCTCTCATACACACACACACACTCATGCATACAAACATACGTTCTGATAAGCACCCAAGCATTCACGCACACACTCCCACACACGAACGTATATGCTCATCCTGATACAAACACACACACACGCATACACACTGACATGCCTGCTCATATACACATTCTCATACACACATACACACTCTCTCCCTTTCTCTCTCACACACACACACACTCACCCACACACGCACGCACACACATACACACACACATACAAGCACACTCACACACATTCTAATACACACACACACACACACACACTACCCGTGTGTACCGAGATACATGCCCACACGCACGCGAAGAAACATCACCAAAGAATGTATGTCAGGGGGGAGGTGGAGGTGGCGGCGGTGGTGGCGATGTAAACAGCAGATAACATTGCGAAGATTATTAAGAAGGGAAACGTAATAACACGGACGAAGGTGGTGAGGAGGTGGGCGTGGGTGGTGGTGGTGGAGCGGCAGGGCGAGGATGATGGTGGCGCTGGTGGATGGGAGGGTGGTGGTGCGGGGGGGGGGGGGGGAAGGAGAGAAGGCAAGAAAGAAAGGAAGAAAGGAAGAAAATAGGAAATGAAGAGAGGAGGGAGGGGGAGTCAAGAAGTCAAGAACTAAATGTAGGACATTTCGAAATAATGAACAGTCGATGTATGTATGTATATATATAATATATATATATATATATATATATATATATATATATATATATATATATATATATATATATATATATATATATGTATATATTTATATGTGTGTGTGTATGTACGTATGTATAAGATATGTGTATATATGTATGTGTGTATGTACGTATGTATAAAATATGTGTATATATATAGATATATATATGTATATATATGTAAATGTATGATCGTATGTATGTATGTATGTATGTATGTATGTATCTACATATACGTACATACACATATATGTATAAACGGACACAGAAAGAGATATGTATACAAACGCATATAATATGTAAATATATATACATATATATTATATATACATACATACATACATACATACACGCATATATGCATATATATATATATATATACATACATATATATATATACACATGCACACATATAACCATATATATGCGTATACACATGGATATATGTACATGTATATGCGTGTGTGCTTGCTTGAGACTAATTTCGTACATATCTATGCTGGTATTTATTTTTACTGGTGTTCTGTCGCTTTACACAAAACCATAACTTAACTGTTTGATAAGGAGAGATCGATAAAACAATTACTAGGTTGAAGAATCTAAGTACTGACATCGATGTGACCAAATAAAACCGTTGGCGGATACGCACCATGACAGAAGCCTGTAGTTGGAGTCACGTTCGGGGATCGAAACTAATGCACCTCCACGCACGCACAGACACTCACCCCCCTCACACACATGCACAAACACACACACACACACACACACACACACACACACACACACACACACGCGCATACAGCATGGCTGATGAGAGAAAGAGTACGGGGAATGAATCTGGAAGAACAGAGGTGGGTGGCTTTTGACACGTTAGCTCTGAGGAGCAGTGGCCATCGAAGTAGCGATAGAAAGCCTGGAGAGGGGACACAGTAGGTCGATGTGGTTGAGATATTTGCTCGTTGTTGAGATACTTTCTAGGAGTGAGTCGGGAAGAAAGTTTTCTGTTTTGTTTCTCTATAATGCCTAAGACGCTTGTGTATCTGATCGTATGTGTGTGTGTGAGTGTGTGTGTGTGTGTGTGTGTGTGTGTGTGTGTGTGGCAGTAGCAGCAGTATTCCATGATACCGAAGGATACGATAGGGCACGGCAGTTTGGACGCTGACCGTTTGCCGCGGCAGACTGGGCATTCAGCCCGTTTTGGCGACAATAGTTTTTGTCACTTGAGGCAAACACACACACACACACACACACACACACACACACACACACACACACACACACACACACACACACACACACACACACACACACACTCACAGATCTATACACACACGCAAAAATATGAAAGCGTGAGAGAGAGAGAGAGTGAGAGAGGGAGCGAGAGAGAGGGAGAGGGAGAGAGGGAGAGGGAGCGAGAGGGATGGGAGGGAGAGAGAGAAAGAGGCATTAAAATTTATAAATTGAACACGATTGACGTCAACACTCTTCCTCTCCGCATAATTATAAAGAGACATATGTACACACTCCTGAACACAGAGAGGAGAGGTAGAAGGAAACACACGCATACGCACCCACACACGCACAACAGGCTTCCCCATTGTCTACCTCTAACGAAATCCTCTTATAACGCGTTGACCTGTCGGAAACCGACACGCGGCCATTGCATCGCATCGTGCGAACAGGATCAAACCAGGAACGATTTTGTTCTAAAAGAATCTACTTCCCTCTAAAACCATTCCTGCGTCTCAATAGAATTGGTTCTCTTCTATGCATATCGCTTAATACTTTTTTTTAAATTCTTTTGTCCTTTATTCTTTCACTTTCAGTCATTAGACTGTGGCCATGCTGGGGCACCACCTTCAAGTGTTTGTTCGTCGAATATTCATTCCTCAGGACTTATTATTTTCATAATAATAATAATAATAATAATAATAATTATTATTATTATTATTATTATTACCACCACCACCACCACCACCATAATGGTTCATAGCGGTTCATGGAAAAAAACCCCGATAGAATGTGTACCAGTTCTTAAACAGAACATAAATACTGGTGTGTGTGTGAGAGGGGGTGTGAGGAATCTAAAAATTCTTGAAGGCGGTACCTCAGCATGGCCGCAGTCCAATTATTGAAACCAGTGGAGGGCAAACGATAAGAAAAAAAAAGCAAGAGATACCATCTCGATTAGTGATGCTGAGGTTTCACATTAGCACGCACCTTCAGTTTGGGGTGGCTGGTGTTAATGTTGCTTGGTATTTCGTGATTACGTCATTGTACTTCGGATGGAGACAGGACAATGGTCTTTTTTTAAAATTTTTATTCTCGGCCTCCCGTTCACGATAATAGTGCATGCGGAGGACATTTGGGTGCGGAAGGTTCGGCAGGAATGAGGGTGGTTCCGTCTGTGTAGGAGTGGTTGACGTTGGAATTAGCTGCAACAAAAATTTAACGAAAAAAAAAAATGGCTGGTTAACGGTTGTTTTAGAGGAAGAGGGCGTGGAATTAAGGTGAATCTTGTGACTATGAGCGACGGCCGAAGAGAGACACATCAGCACATGTCGCAATGATATCATCTGACAGGAAACATCAGGGTTCCGTGCAAGATGAGGAGCAAGTTATAGCCAATAGAAAGGGGTGTTTAGCTCCGAAGATTCGCGTGCCAGACACAGTCGAAATTACACACACGCGCGA
>NC_142951.1:34433236-34435736 GCF_046866305.1 Octopus bimaculoides | reverse complement strand
ATTATGTATTGTTTGTATTTTTTATGTTGTTTATTTTTTCCTTATTTTCCTTTTATTCTTTATTAGACATTTATATTGTTTTGCAGCTGATATCCTTTTTTTCTTACCGCCATATTGTGCATACCGAACACATCGCGCTGCGATCCAGGGTCAAACAAAAACAAGGATAGATGCTGCGCTTGACCCTTGGGAGGTCGACAAGCACTCGCGGTTCTCAAGCAATCCGGCAATGCAGTTAACTCTTTTACTTGTTGCAGCTTTAAGGCCGCGGTCATACTGGGGCACCACCATTTATGAGTTGTTAACTTTCCATCATGGCGTTCTATAGAGGGACATTGGCAGGAAAGACTGACAACGTTCTCGTGGAGACGTTGGGCACAGACGAGAAAATGAGCTGACTGGTCTTTTCCGACCGTTAATGCCCGGAGACAATGGACAATTTCCATAAATTCTTTGCCTGGTAGTGCTACCGAGAGAATATGCCGGCTGGAGATAAATTAAGTACCTGTGAAACACTGGGACGATGTATTCGACTTAATCCCCTCCCCAAGCTGCCCTCGTGGCGAAAATTTGAAATCGTTATTATTATCATTATTATTATTATCAAAGCGGCGAGCTGGCAGAATAGTTAGCACGCTGGACGAAATGCTTATGATGATGATGATGGTCGCACTGAATCATAAAATTCCATAGGATCTTTGCATTATCATTTTCGTTGATGCCTTAGGGTTTATGTTCGTACCACATTTTGCTCTGTCAAGTCCATACTTGTTGCAAATTGTCCAATGGACAATCCTTGCTATATTGTCATGACGTCTCTTATATTCTTTCTGTACATTGACTGGTAATATGCCACACGGTTTCACCATTTTCTCCACAAATTCTGCATTTATCACTTTCTGATGTGTTGTCTATTATTATCATTATTATTATTATTATTATTATTATCATTATCATTATTATTATTATTATTATTATTATTATTATTATTATTATTATTATTATTATTATTATTATTATTATTATTATTATTATTATTATTATTATCATTATCATTATTATTATTATTATTATTATTATTATTATTATCATTATCATTATTATTATTATTATTATTATTATTATTATTATTTTAACAATAAGAATTCCTCACTAGAGAGGAGTCATTCGTGGGTTGCTCCTGGAAAAAAACCTCATAGAATCACAGGTGCATGCTCGGGGCAGGCCCGTTCACACAGACAAGGTTCGCCGCTCTCATTCACCTTTCAACAAAATGTCTGGAAGGCAACACTTCCCATTCCGCCCTTATTTCCCTCTTCTAGTTTCACTTGAAGAAGTTCAGGGATTGGCCAAAAGAAAAAGTGTTTGTTTTCGGCCCCTGTCATCACGTCCACCATACAACCTCTTTCGCCATGGCCACCAGACACATAAAGACAGCTTGGCCATCCTGGTAAAAAGAAGG
This sequence comes from Octopus bimaculoides, assembly GCF_046866305.1. Lineage (NCBI taxonomy): Eukaryota > Metazoa > Mollusca > Cephalopoda > Octopoda > Octopodidae > Octopus > Octopus bimaculoides. Next base: position 34,434,274 of record NC_142951.1, on the reverse strand, counting down.
CGACGGCGCGATCTTCACGATGGATTCAATATTCCTGTTGTTGTTGTCGTTGTTGCTAATAGTTGCCGTACATGTCTTGTTCTCTTATGTAAGTATTTATCATCGGCATCATCAACAAAGTCATCACCATCATCGTATTATTATTATTATTATTATTATTATTATTATTATTATTATTATTATTATTATTATTATTATTATTATCATTATTATCATTATTATTATTATTATTATTATTATTATTATTATTATTATTATTATTATTATTATTATTATTAGTAGTAGTAGTAGTAGTAGTAAGGATAAGCTTTTGTACTGGTTGACTTGGAAATGCTACCAGTGCGAATTCGTTTGATAGTTGATGGGCGGAAGTGTTCATAGGAAAAGAGATTTGGAGAGGGTGTGTCAATAGAGAGATAGACAATATAATGAGAGCGATAGAAAAAGAGAGGGATAGAGGTAGAGAGAGAGAGAGAGTGAGGAGGGGGACAGAATATTTGCACGGATATTTGTATATATATATATATGCAAGTATATGTGTATATACATACACATGTGTGCGTGTATATGTTTGTATTTATATAAAATATATAATTGTTAACGGAATGGGACGGAAGTAACTGAAGTCACACACACACACTAGAATTAAGATACATAGGCATAAACAACTGGGAAACAATTGTATTTCAGCAAACGAGACGCATGCAAAACTAAAAACACGTTTTTCTTCATCAACACAAACACACAGACGTGTGTGTGTGTGCGCGCGCGCACACACACACACACACACAAACAATCTATTTAAGCCAGACTTTACAAACTTTTTTTGGTCTTGTAGACCTTTGTCAACAATTGTATGTCTCCGTATACGTACATATATAAATACACACACATACATATATCCGTATATATATGCATGTATATATATGCATGTATATATATGCATATCTATCTATCTATCTATCTATCTATCTATCTATCTATCTATCTATCTATCTATCTATCTACATATATATGTATATATTTATATGAATATAC
>NC_142951.1:34423236-34425736 GCF_046866305.1 Octopus bimaculoides | reverse complement strand
GCTAGCTAGCTACCACTCTGTCTGTCTGCCTGTCTACCTATCTATCTATCTATCTATCTACTTATCTATCTATCTCCCTCCCTTCTTTTCTCCCTCCCTCCCTTTCTCCCTCCCCCTGCCTGTCTGTCTGTCTGTCTGTCTGTCTGTCTGTCTGTCTGTCTCTCTCTCTCTCTCTCTCTCTGTCCGTCTGTCGGCCTGTCTGTGTATCTATCTATCTATATGTAATAAATAATAAATGTTTAAATAAATAAATAATAAAAATAAATAAATAATAAAATATATGAATAAATGAATAAAACGAACATAAGTAAACGCATAAATAGAAGTATATGCAATATGGCGACTGTGAAGAAGGCGAAATTTCCAAGTCACGGCTAATTTCTTTTTCTTTCTAAAAGTTCACTATACTCTGTAAGTATTGAGTAATCCTTCAGTTAAATATTAAATTGCTTTTATATATAACTTCACATAAAAAGAATCATTAATGTCTCTCTCTCTCTCTCTCTCTCTCTCTCTCTCTCTCTCTCTCTATATATATATATATATATATATATATATATATATATATACATGCGTATATGGTGTATATATATATATATATATGTATGTATTTGTATGTATTGACACATGCATACACACACACACACACACACACACACACACACACACACACACACACACACATATATATATATATATATATATATATATATATATATACATACATACATACATATATATATAGTATGTATATAATTATATATGTGCGTGTATGTGTATTTATGTGTTTGTCGTTTCCTGTGCGCACGCACAAATGCGCGCGCACACGTCCTCAGGTAGATGCTAGTGATAAGAAGAGACACACTACTCCAGTTTCAAAACCCTGACTGACCACCTCTCCCCTTCTCTTCCTCCCCATCCTCCTCTCCTCTTCCCCTTTTCCATTCCCTCTCCCTCTCCGTCGACTCCTCCTTCCCACCCCCGCTCCGTATTTCCATTAATTTTCTTCGATTCTAATGGCGGATTATTGTCGTCATTGAAGTCATAGGTCTCATCTTTAATCTGCTCCCATTTTACACTGGCTTAGAGCTTTGACAATGTTATTGTTGTTGAAGTTGTTGTTATCATTCTTGTTGTTGTTTGTGTCATTGGCGAGCTGGCAGAATCGTTAGCACGCTGGACGAAATGCTTAGCGGTATTTCGTCTGCTGTTACGTTCTGAGTTCAAATTCCGCGGAGGTCGACTTTGCCTTTCATCCTTTCGGTATCGATAAATTAAGTACCAGTTACGTACTGGGGTCGATATAATCGACTGGCCTCTCACCAAAAATTTCGGGCCTTGTGCCTAGAGTAGAAAAGATTATTATTAATACTGTGCTAGATAGATATGTAGATTGAGAGAAAGATAACCTGCTAATTAACTAGCTAATTATCTCATCTCACTCTCGCTCTCTTTCTTTCTCTCTCCCTCCTCTCTCTCTCTCTCTCTCTCTCTATCTATCTATAAGGTGTTCCAAAAGTCCCTCCGCAGTCAGTATTTTATTGCAAAATAAATATTTATAAGATGGCAGAAGACTACAAAAGAATTTATTAGACTTTACAAGAACTTTATAAGAGGCGTTGAAAGTGTCGTCCTTCATTTTTGACATAAGTTGACTCTTTTACAAAATATTTTGAAATACATCTTGGAGAGTCTGATGCATCTTGGAGAGTCTGATGCATCTTGGAGAGTCTGACGCGGTATGGACCGTGTGAAGGTTATGATTGCGTCATTTAGTTCAAAAATGGTTTTCGGGCGATTCTTGTACACTGATCCTTTACTTGTTTCCCAGAAAAAAAAAAAACAATGTCTGGCGGTGTTAAATCAGGTGATCTTGGTGGCCAAAGTCCCTTCCAAATAATCCGTTCACCGCAAAACTCTTGAAGTAGCGCCATGGTGATGCGCGAAGTATGTGCTGTAGTTCCATTTTGCTGAAAGTATGCATTATTTATTTCACTTCCAGTGAGTTGGTCTTACAAATGGAGAGAGACAATATTTGAACAATGTCTCTCGGTGTCTTCCAAAACTTCACTGCGGAGAGACTTTTTGAACACCCTGTAGATAGAGAGATAGATAGATAGATAGATAGATAGATAGATAGATAGATAGATAGATAGATAGATGGCTAGATAGATAGATAGATAGATAGATAGATAGTTAGATAGATAGACAGACAGACAGACAGAAAGACAGGCAGGAACCATACAGACAAATAGAGAGATATATCTCGTACTCGTGTACTTATTGCTGAATCTATACCACCTGACAACTAATTCATATGCACATACATATGTATGTATATATATACATACGTATATATATATATATATATATATATATATATATATATATATATATATATATATATATATATATATATTTCTGTGCATGTATATTGACACACACACACACTACACACGCGTATTGACAGTTGCCTGCTTGCACAGATATGCACATATAT
>NC_142951.1:34415736-34418236 GCF_046866305.1 Octopus bimaculoides | reverse complement strand
CCTTCATTGAAATCAATTATGTAACAACATTTGCATTCCAGCATCTTTTAGTCCTCCTAAAATCCTCATGCCTATAATTGCATATCTAAATATGCTCAAATATAGTTAAATAAACGTTAAACATCTGGAAAGTTTAACAGATTTTTACAGCTGGTAGAATTGTTAGCATGCCGGACAATATGCTTAGCGGCATTTCGTCCGTCTTAACGGCATTTCGTCCGTCTTAACGGCATTTCGTCCGTCTTAACGGCATTTCGTCCGTCTTAACGGCATTTCGTCCGTCTGAGTTCAAATAACCCCCAACGTTGACTTTGCCTTTCATCCTTTCAGGGTCGATGAAACACGTACCAGTTGCCTAGTGGGGGGGGGGGGGGGTCAATGTAATTGCCTATAGTAGAAAAGATTATTATCTTTCGGTATTATTATCGATCGAGCTATGTTTTTTGCAACATAAATATATATATATATATATATTTATATATATATATATATATATATATATATAATCTATAAACTAATCTAACCTCAGTCAAACTAACAAAACCTATCCTATTTTTTAATAATTGCGTAGGTTTAGTTCAATTAATTCATTCGCAAAATTTTATCGGTAGGTATTTTTTTTATCGCAAATTCAAGTTCTTCGTGTTTGTTCGTTTGTTTATGATAAATAAAATATATTTTTTTATGAAATTAAGGCAACAAATATGCTTCACACCAACATGTAGTTTTTATTTTGCTTTTTATTTATTTTTTTTGAAATTACATATTTTTTAGCTTATTTTTTTTTTTTACACTTTCGGTGGAATTAATACCGCCATCTTTAATTTTCAGTATAAGCGAGTTAAGAAAAAGTGAAAAGGACTTTCTATGGGGGTTTATTAAATTATTTGATTATTTTTTTTTTTGAAGCCCTACCTATCGGTATTCTAGGAATTTTTGTGATTTAATTAGGTAAAATTAAATTTTCTCTGTTGTTGAGGTTGTTTAGTCTTAAGGTCAACTCAAATAAATCAGAAAATGGTTTAAAATGTTCCAGTTGTAACCATTCCGGCTTAGTTTCAATCCTAATATATATACGACCACAAGGCGGCGAGCTGGCAGAGTGGTTAGCACGCCGGGTGAACTGCTTCGCAGTATTTCTTCAGTCTTTACGTTCCGAGTTCAAATTCCGCCGAGGTCGACATTGCTTTTCATCCTTTCGGGGTCGATAAATTAAGTACAAGTTGCGTACAAGGGTCGATCTAATCGACTGGCTCCCACCCCCAAAATTTCGGGCCTTGTACCTAGAGTTGAAAAGGATATATATGCACGGCCACACTATCTAGGGTGTCTGTCCTTCCTATTGTTTTAGATAACATTATGATGTGAGGGAGATGCGGCTGCTATTTCTAATAGGTCAAATCATTCATGGCTGTTGTTGAGTTACATTCACAGTTTATCGCCATGGTAACAAAAACGAGGACGGTTCTTTTTTCTTTTTACTTGTTTTAGTCATTCGACTACGGTCATACTGGAGCACCGCCTTGAACGGTTTTAGACGAACAAATAATAATAATAGTAAGAATAACAATAACAATAACAATAATAATAATAATAATAATAATAATAATGATAATAACAAAAACAATAACAATACAATAATAGTAATAATAATAATAATAATAACAATAACATTAATAATAATAATAATACCAACAGTAGTACTAGCAGCAGTAACAGTAATAGGATTAGTAGCTGTAGTAGCAGTAGTAGTAGTAGTAGTAGTAGTAGTAGTAGTAGTACCAATAGTAACAATACTAAACGCAAGGTCGGCGGTATTTATAGTGAATTGAATCTTATTTTCTCTCGAACTTTTAATTAGTAAATGAGTTAATTAAATTTTTAATTTTTTATCCTCCTCCACTTCTTCTTCTTCTTCTTCTTCTTCTTCTTCTTCTTCTTCTTCTTCTTCTTCTTCTTCTTCTTCTTCTTCTTCTTCTTCTTCGTCAAGAATATTTTTTGTCATGTTCTGTGACTATATTAAGCATAAAACTAATTACACGTGTTTTTAATTAATTACAATAGTATTTCATTTTTAATTATAAATTTTGTTGTGTTTTTTTTTTATATATTGGCGTGTATGTGTGTGTGCACGTGCATTCGAACGTGTATGCACGTGTGTGTTGGGTTTTGTCTCATTCATCTTCCGACTTGCTATCTCTTTCTCTCTATCTGTGTGTGTGTGTGTGTGTGTGTGTGTACACAAATACACACATACACATATGATACATGTGTGTGTGTCTGTGTGTGTAGGAACGTGTGTGTACATGTGTATATAGATATATGTATATATAATATATACATATATAAATGTACATATATATGTGTATATATGTACGTATATATATATATATATATATATATATATATATATATATATATATATATATATACGTCACTTCCTCTCTCTACCTTGTATATATTTCTTGTATTTCAGTTAAAACCTTCCTTCTTTCTCTCT
>NC_142951.1:34393236-34403236 GCF_046866305.1 Octopus bimaculoides | reverse complement strand
TGTTTGTGTTTGTGTTATGTGCGAGTTTAGCGTTGCTGTTTGTGTGGTTCCTATTTGTGCGTTTGTGTGTTTATATATATGAAAGACTGCCTCAGTCTTTATATGTATATCCTTGTGCTTGTGCGAGTGTGCGTAGGGTTCTGTACATGTGTGTGCATGCGCGCGCGCGTATGTGTGTGTGTGTGTGTGTGTGTGTGTGTGTATGTGTGTGTAAAATATCAGTCCACAGTACACATGTACTAGCATCTGACCCCCCTTTTACTTATGCTTATGAAAAGTCAACCACAGGAAACCTTCCCTTTATATCTGTCCATCTATCTATCTATCTATCTATCTATCTATCTATCTATCTATCTATCTATTATCTATCTATCTATTATCTATCTATTATCTATCTATCGATTTACTTATACATACGTGGTCTAATCAATAAGTATCTGGACTGTTGCCATAGTAATGAAGTTAAAACACGCAGAATGAAGCCGCTTGGCACAGATTAAGCTTGAACTCCGCGTGCCTGCGCATCACGTTTTAACGTTCTAGCTCACTCCCGCTGTTTACAGTAGTGCTTGGAAGGAAGGTGTGTAGCGTGTGATCGTCGCATTCACCATGACAGTGGAAGTTAAGTAGAGAATCCGAATCAAATTTTGTCAAAAGCTTGGCGAAACCAGCTCGGAGGCCTACGCAAAGTTTTCAAAAAGTTTTCATTGCACTTGACACAATCAAGGAGATCTTGTGCAACTGAAACCCGAGTGTCTTTTTGGTCAGATGAAAGCAGTTTTGGCACAAACTTGGCAGACACGCATCTCATACCCAAGTCTTCAATGATAATAGACTGAACTGAATCCTAACTAACCTGCACATCCTCTGATAACTCATGGATGCTTTTGGATGTTTGAAAAGTAAGAATGAGATTCGTTTTCCTCAATACAATCAGATAGCCCTGAGCGAACAGATGCGCAAGAAATAAAAGAAATTTCCATATCTTTACATTATACCAATGCAAAGATTCAATCTCCTTACAAAAACGCCTAAACAAGGAAAGCCTGTTCATACAAAAGTACAGACCACACCTTAATATACAAACTTGACTACCTGATCTTTACACATTCCTATTTCAACAACTATACTGAGGAGTTAGGTGTCCCCCCACCCCACTGCCACCTGTTGCCTCCCTTTGTCTACTCTCTAGACTCATTCTTACTTTTCAACCATCCAAAATGGCAAGACCCCTTTGTCACAAGAATTGATTACTTCACAATGTCCCTTGAAAAAGCTAATTGAAATAGCGAAAACCGGTTGGATATCACGACATCCATAAAATATGTATATCTGAGAAGAGAATATGTTGAATAAAATCATAATTGATTGATTCCTCTTGTATTTTCTTTTACCGAAAGCCAGGAACATTTCAGCACCCCCCTCGAACATAGTACATACATCAACAAACAGATCCATACACACATACATAGGTATAACGTACATACTCGCACTTATACGTACATACATACACAAACATACATACACAAACATATATACATACATACATACATAAACATTCACGTATATATTTGATTTTTCGGCTTTCCAATTATCTTGCAAGCTAGTTTTATTGTATATTGCTCCAATATATATACAAATATTTTCACACCTTGCGTCTACCAAACGGAAAAGAAACACCTACACATCTTCATCACAAACTTCTATATAGATGATTAAATTCTAAACAATAACATAATCCCAAATTTAATCAATTCATATTTTTCCAAAACACCTTTCCATAACAACCAGCTATAAAAATCTGATTACCATCGCCATCGAAACCCACACACCCAAAGATGATTTTAACTCAACAAAGACTGTAAAAAGGCAAGACTAACTCTAATGCATCGCTGTCCGACGATGGCTTAGCTGGCCGAAACTTCGAAGTCACTATCAACAACATTCTTGTATAAGGTTCTCTTGTATAAAGTTCTCATTCCTAAGGTATTTTTCGATGTTATTATTATTATTATTATTATTCAGGTCCCTGCCTGGAATCGAACTCGGAATCTTGGGTTAGTGGCTAAGAGCACGGGCTACCAATTATCTCTACCAATTTATCTACTAATTTATCTCCTGAGAATACATTTATATGCTGTATCTCGGACCACTTTTTTTTTTAAATGTCGGTGTAAATCGATTTGCCTAACTTCCTTGTCATTATATTTACTCCTCTGTCGGCTCAAGTTCAAATCTCTTGAGCACTTCGAAGTGTATTTTATATAGAGAACACCTGTCTCTAACCTATACGCTATATGTATATGTATGTATATATATATATATATATATATATATATATATATATATATATATATATGCATGTGTGTATGTGTCCGCATCTATTAAATAAATAAAAAAAAACGCTCACATATTTACATATTGTGATAAACTTGTACTTGTGAACCTATCATAAACTATGAGGATCACATGACAAGAAGAGCTTTAATGGTTGGTTGATCGATGTTGGCAAAAAATAAGGGCTTACGAATAAATGGACTGCAAAAATAAAGCAACAAAAAACAAAAACAAAACAAATAATCCTCGAGATGTAACAGGTTTATGTTGTTCACTGGAAGTGTTTTATCATCACAGTCTGGAGTCTGGAGAGATGCTGACTTGACTAAAGAATCAACTATAAAATATATAATGAAAGATAATCTGATCTCCTAAAAATGTAGACATTTTGAAACTGGACAACGCTATTCCTGCCAGAAAAGACTTAAGATATCAGAGGATATAGAAGTGTTGATAGCGTTTTTATTGCCATTCTCTTTGATCTCCTTTCTTTTAAATGGGCCTAGATTTCAATTGCGTTTTGATAGTGTTCTTATTTCATCTGTTCTGTCTTGTGGCACCCCTAAATATCTTTGATTCTTTGGTTCATTCTCCTTCTCTTTTCTGTCTCTTCTCTCTCTATTTTTTTGTTTTTTTTTGTTTTTGTAATTACTCTTCACATAAACCTGATCATTGCCTTCTTTGTTGATATCTGACTTATATACATAGATATACACACGCACTCATCACGTACGTATGCACATATAGATATATGATTATACATATATTGGTAAATAAACCTCAAAAGCAGGGTAGTGTATATAGTACAACGTATATAGGCGTGTACAATCATATTTAACATGTTCGTACACACACATTGACAATATGTGTGAAAAACATACTATTGGGGTATGAATGACGTCATCGGACCATAGGAAGTATGTGCTTCCGTGCAGTTGCGCACCGTCAGGGCCATCTCTGTTGCCAGTTATTGCGTGCGTAGAGAGTTGTAGCCTCTATATCTTGCTGTCACCATATTATGTTGACAGTTTCAGGCAGTTAATTACGACAGTCGGGACGTTTTGGATGTTGGTGGCTGAGTAAAGACAGACATGAAGGTTGAAATCTCGCGCTAAATTAGAGCAGAACAGAAGGTGTTTGCTTCGATGAAGCAGATGCTCAAAGTTGGACAAGGACTTGCGTACTTATCTCTTCAATAGCAACGCTCTATCCGTGTTCTTTCTGCAAGTGCGACATGGGCTACTACGAGGAAGGAAAAACAGCGACTGGCTACGACATAGACGGCCATAAAAAGATCCTTGCTAGGAAAAATCCCTAGGAAAACTTATGGAAAATGAAGCAATTCGAGAAAGGAAGTGGAATTAACGATGTGATCAAGGAATACTGAAAGCAGACGGTTTGCTGCATTAGGCATATTTTAAGGGCCACAGACAACAGGTGGACCTGTGCAATTGTCAAGGGGTATCCAGGGATATGAAGAAACCACTAGAAAGGTCTCCTAGACAATCGGGAGGTGACATAGGCAAAGAATTCTGGCCCAAATGGAAAGATAATGGCGCAATCAAGGGATGAATGGAAGTTTATGATTTGCTTGTCTCCGGAAACCTCCCATGTGATTTTGGAATTTATGTAATCGATTACAGAACACTTCTCCAATCGATGACATTTATTAGATTTTCATTGGATGATATTAATAGAAATGGCTACTCCAATATCCTCCCGCCGCCACCCGCTTCTTTTGTTATTTGATTTGAGTTAATATATGTGTGTACTTGTGTGTGTTTGTGTACGTGTGTAATTATATATATATATATATATATATATATATATATATATATACATATACACACAGATACATATACATACATATACACACATACACACACACACACACACAAACATACACACAATTTCGCTGTTGTTTTCATTTACAATCACAACCGATTCCGACAATCCGCCACCCCACCCCCACCCCACCCCACCCTGCACTTACCATTCTTAAGAAATCAATAATAACACCAATATAACTTGTGTTATTACAATAAGTTTTCTCTCTTCTTTTCCCAAAATTTTCAGAATCTAGAAATTTCTATTTTTAAATATTTTTACCTGAGAACTCTTTCCAGTTTTTTCAGTGAAATATTTTTGGTTCTTTTTATTATTGTTATTATTATTATTATTATTATTATTATTATTATTATTATTATTATTATTATTATTATTATTATTATTATTATCATTATCATTATTATTATTATTATTATCAATAAAATTGTTTTCTGTGGTCTTTCTCTGAACTGTCATGGCGGTTTTATTCTATTTGTCTGTCTGTCTGTCTCTCTCTCTATATGTCTGTTTGTCTGTCTGTCTGTCTGTCTATCTATCTATCTATCTATCTATCTATCTATCTATCTATTTATCTATCTATCTATCTATCTATCTGTGTCTGTCTATACGTAGTATGCTTGTGTGTTTGTGTGTATGTGTATGTGTATATATATATATATGTGTGTGTATGTATATATGTATATATATATATATATATATATGTGTGTGTGTGTGTGTGTGTGTGTGTGTATGTGTGTGTGTATGTGTGTGTATGTGTGTGTGTGTGTGTGTGTGTGTGTGTGTGTGTGTGTGTGTGTGTGTGTGTGTGTGTGTGTGTGTGTGTAACCCGGCGATGGATCAGCTGGCCGGAACTTCGAAATCACTGTCAATAATATTCTGGTTGAAGAATAATAAATACGTATACACATATGTATGTATGTATGTATGTATGTATGTATGTATGCATGCATGCATGTAGCAACGAAATGCATCCATGTATGAAGTCTGCATACGTGAGGTAAATTGCAGAACATCAGATAAAAGAATTTCTGTTTCTCAACAGAAAGCCATGCATGGATATTTTGTCAGAAAACTTCAATGTGACTCGAACACAGAACGAAAAAAAGAAAAAAAGAAAAAAGAAATAGACAATCCTAACCAGACATTTCTAATTTTAGACCAACAACTAATGTTCTAGTTTCTTCTTTGAAGAATATGCTTTTGTGATCCTGAAAGTAGATACAACAGCAAAATACCTGATGCAAAAAGTGGAATATGAAGGGAATTAAAGCATCAAAGTGTTGGAACCGACGACATTCTCCAAACAGGTGAAGTCAATGTCGTACCTTATCTTTTCGTTTTCTCTTTTTCTTTTTTCTTTTTTTTTTCTTTGATCAGACTTCAGATATTACTTTTACATCGCTGGTCACTGTTGTTTGTTGACAATCACCCCCGCTTTAACCGCCTTCTGACTTAGTCATCAAAGGTTTTGCGTGCCGGAAATGACTCCTCATAGGTTTCCCAACTCCCGAGAAAACGCAATTCATTCTCCATTTAACAGACAAAGGTAAATGGTCTCTACTTCTTACGTTCCTCTCTGAACAGCGTTGCCGTACTCGAAGTAATGAGTATAAACGAACGTGGGGCCAAGTTCGCCGTGGAAGTAAAGCCATTTATTCAACACTCTTAGGACACTGGATACAGCGCTGGCAGCAAACCTAAAGCTACCGATGTGGTAGCACTAGACATGACTATGATACTGGGACAATGATTTGATAAGTAGAGACAAACAAAAGAAATTCGGGAGGGAGTTAAGAATTAAATTAGAAGAAAAGGTATCACGACCGACGTGAAAGCGTGAGAAGGGTCTTCAACTATTTCTTCAATATGAAACACAAACACTGCAAAAGCACGTGCTCTAAGAAACGATGGAAAGAAGCACATTAGATGTGACCCACGTGACAGAGATGTGACGCAGCAGAGATGTGACGTGACAGAGATGTGACGTGGCAGAGATGTGACGTGGAAGAGATGTGACGCGGCAGAGATGTGACGTGGCAGTGATGTGACGTGGCAGAGATGTGACGTGGAAGAGATGTGACGCGGCAGAGATGTGACGTGACAGTGATGTGACGTGGCAGAGATGTGACGTGGAAGAGATGTGACGCGGCAGAGATGTGACGTGACAGTGATGTAACGTGGCAGAGATGTGACGTGGAAGAGATGTGACGCGGCAGAGATGTGACGTGACAGTGATGTGACGTGGCAGAGATGTGACGTGGAAGAGATGTGACGCGGCAGAGATGTGACGTGACAGTGATGTGACGTGGCAGAGATGTGACGTGGAAGAGATGTGACGCGGCAGAGATGTGACGTGACAGAGATGTGACGTGGCAGAGATGTGACGTGGAAGAGATGTGACGCAGCAGAGATGTGACGTGACAGAGATGTAACGTGGCAGAAATGTGACGTGGTAGAGATGTGACGTGGCAACAAAGTCACAATTCGGACTTTGGTGGTCCAACGAGAGCTATTCGATTTCAAACAATTTCTGTGCGGCTTCTCAGCGATAATTTTCTCCGGCCCTTCACGGTGAGCACTACGCACAAGGCGGTGGCGGCGGCGGTGGCGGTGGTGCTGGTGGATTTTATGCTTACCTCGACACAGCCTACCGTATTCCCAGAAATGCTGTGGACGATAAATATTAGAGGATGGTCACGACTGGAACGTCTGTAATCATGAAGTTTGAAAGGTGGGGGCTTAGAAAGAATCTTCACAACGATGATGACGCTGACGCTGACGACGGCGACGACGGCTGGAAGAAAAGTCAGTTGGACTGTAATAAGCAACTGCAAAGAACCTCAACAAAATAGCTGCAGCAGCAGCAGCAGCAGCGGTAGCAGTGGTAGCAGTTGCAGTAGCAGCAGAAGCAGCAGAAGCAGCAACAGCTTCAGATGCAGCAATTGGCTCGATTGCAGAAAGTGCATTTGCCACGGCTTTCAATGAAACAACAGGCGAAGCTGCAGAACAATCGGCGTTTAACAACAGAGAGAAACTGCATCGTCATCATTATCAACATCGTCATCATCATCATCATCATCATCATCCTCACCATCATCATTATTATCATCATTATCATCAATATTAATCATTATCTGTCATTATCAATCATTATCATCGACGTAGATTTCGTCGTCGACGTCATCACCATCATCATCATCATCATCATCATCATCATCATCATCATCACTGTCATCACCATCAACATCGTCGTCTTCCTCTTCCACTTCAACATCGTCGTCATCGTCGCCCTGTTTTTGCTTATCATCATCATCATCATCATCATCATCATCATCATCATCTCCAAGGCCACCGTCTCCGCCACTGTCGATATCGTTGTTGTCATCACCCCCCACCACTACATATATGTATTCATGTGAATTTATATAATTCATTTATACACATACAAACATTTAAATGACCGTAAAAATATAAACGTATCGTGTGTGTATATATATATATATATATATGTGTATGTATGTATATTCATATGTGCATATTTATATATACTTATATCTACGAATATATATATATATATATATATATATATATATATATATATATATATATATATATATATATATATATATATATATATATATATATATATATATATATATATATATATATATATATATATATATATATATATATACATATACATACATACATACATACATACATACATACATACATATATATATATATATATATATATATATATATATATATATATAGATATAGATTCAAGGCTTGAATATGGTACTTATGCGAAGGCACCCGAATATCGCATCCCAAAAGGATGGGTGATTAAAATCAAACAATAAGCAACACGGATTTCAAAAGTGATTGCAGTACGCACGTTTCATGCTACTTCAATTTATTTAAGTAATGTGAGCATTACCTTTTAATATGTTGCCACATTTGTAATATGTCTTTTTTCTGAATTTTTCGTGCAGCTGAAGATTGCTCTTCATATTGCATTTAAGGTAATGCTCACATTACTTAAATAAATTGAAGTAGCATGAAACGTGCGTACTGCAATCACTTTTGAAATCCGTGTTGCTTATTGTTTGATATATATATATATATATATATATATATATATATATATATATATATATATATATATATATATATATATATATATATATATATATATATGTATATGTATATATATAAACACACGTGTCGCCAATGACGGCGCAATCAGTTATTTAATATATGTACGTATGTATATATATATATATATATATATATATTGATCTATATCTATAAATACATACATATAAATCAATATTTGTATGCGTATATATATGCGTGTCTATATGCATATATATATATATATATATATATATATATATATATATATATATATATATGCATATACACTTATATATGCATGTATGCATGTATGTATGTATGTGTGTGTGTATGCATGCATGTATGTATATATGTATGTGTGTGTGTGTGTGTGTGTGTGTGTGTATGCAAGTATGTATGTATTAGGTAACAGCTGACGGTTCACGCAGACATTGGCGACACCTGTGGTCTTTTAGTACAGCAGAGTTCTTAACCTTTGTAAGCAAAAAGACATCAATGGCTCTCTCTCTCTCTCTCTGTGCCAACATCCTTCTCTCTCTACCTCTCTGCTTCTGTGTGTGTGTGTATGTGTGTGTGTGTGTGTGTGTGTGTGTGTGTACTTGGGGAAAGATTGTCTTAAAATAAAAATCATTAGCTTGATAAATGAATCTTGCAAAAACATGAACCTTTTGGCAAAGAAGTCTACGTATTTAAAGTGCTTTCCTTAAGCCTTTTAAACACGCGTGCTATGGGTTAATCCGTGTACCTACGTACAAATGTATACACATTCTATGTACCTAAAGATAGACAGACAGACAGGCAGACAGACAGACAGATAGATAGATAGATAGATAGATAGATAGAAGAACAGATAGACAATATGTCAAATTGCTGTGGTGAAATCCTGACACTTCCGTGGGATGGCAAGTGAACTGTCCCAAACCTTATAGAGGCGCATGCGCACTAACAGGGCTACGTACAGTGTGGTGTGTGCAGCTACTTTTGTGAAGGCTGTCGTAGAAGTCCTTGAGGAGAGATGCAAGTTTGTCTCGTGTTTGTTACTGATTCAGTTTTTGTCGTTTTATAACGCTGTTACTCTGTAGTCTGGATCTAAACTCAAGGATATAAGACAAGCAGACAAAGAGGTAGGCGGATCTGATTCGGCCCAGGCCAAAAATGCTTGTAAATTGGAAACGTATAAGCTGATTGGAAGAGAGAGAGAGAGAGAGAGCGAAAGAGGGAAAGAGGGAAAGAGAGACATACATATACGCAGAGAGATAAAACAGACATAAAAGAAAGAGACAAACAAGGAGAGAGAGAAAGTGAGAGAGAGAGAGAGAGAGAGAGAGAGAGAAAGAGAGAGTGAGGCAAACAGAAAAAGCAGTTCGATCCCACATGGCCTGGACCAAACGACTTTCAAAAGAGGGACAGGTATGTTTACTAGAAGAGAGAAAAGCAGAGTGAGAGAAAGAGAGAGAGAGAGAGAGAGACAGAGAGAGGGATGGAGAGAGAGAGAGAGAGAGAGAGAGAGAGAGAGAGAGAGAGAAAGAGATGATAAGAGTTGGACGGAGCCAGTTGGAAGCCCGTATTATCGAGCAGAATTGAATAGAAGAAGCGAGGCGTTGGCAGATGGCGGGAAAAACAAATACGAACTGATGGTCGTAGTAGTAGTGATGGCAGTGGTAGTAGTAGT
>NC_142951.1:34385736-34388236 GCF_046866305.1 Octopus bimaculoides | reverse complement strand
ATGTGTGCAGTACCCAGTAGTGCAATTTTCTGTATGTTATATATATTTGTAAGTCCTGGTGTTTTTGTTATGTATTTGTCTGAATATTTTTTTTATTATACCTAAGGCACCTACTATGATAGGAATTGTTTCTGTTTTTAGATTCCACATTCGAGTTATCTCTATTTCCAGGTCTTTGTATTTTGAAAGTTTTTCCATTTCTTTTAGAGAAACGTTGTCATCTGCTGGTATTGAAACATCAATTAGAAGGCATTTTTTTCCTTCATGATCTTTGACAACTATATCTGGTCTATTTGCCTTAATTTCTCTATCTGTGTGTATTGGCATATCCCAGAGTATGGTTGCTTTCTCGTTTTCTGTGACCTTTTCTGGCGTGTGTTTATACCATCTTTTTTCTGTTGCTATTCCATAATGTTGGCATAGCTTCCAGTGTATATAGGTCCCAGCTCTGTCGTGTCTGTGAATATATTCCTTCTTAGCCAGGACTGGGCAGCCAGAGATAATATGATTTATTGTTTCTTGTCGATCTCCACATATTCTACAGTTACTTGTTATATTTCTTTTCATTATGTGTTTTTGGTAATTTCTGGTGGGGAGGCTTTGGTCTTGTGCAGCAATTAAAAATCCTTCAGTCTCTGCTTTGAGTCCTGAGCTTCTCAGCCATTGCTGGGATTTTTCTCTGTCTATTTCTTTCGCATTTAGTTTAGCCCAGTATTTACCATGTAGGGGCTTTTCTTGCCATCGTTTTATCATGGTCCGTTGCTGTTCTAGTTTTAGTTTGGATTTCATTTGTTTTATAGCTTTTGTTGTTTCTTCTTCTTCTTCTTCGTATTTGTTAGGTAGATTGATTTCTTGTTTGTATTTGTCAGCTTCCTTAAATACTGAAAACAGTTTTTTGTTTTGCTCGTGTTTTGTGGCTATTTGTATTAGTTTCCCTTGCTTCTGGAGTAGGTATTTTTGCAGTCCTATGGTGGTTATTTTATAATAGTTTTCTAGCTGTATAAGACCCCTGCCACCTTCTGTGCGTTGTATATATAGCCTTTCTATGTCAGATTTTGGGTGGTGCATCCTATATCCTGTCATTATTTTTCTTGTTTTCCTGTCTATTTTACATAGTTCGTTTAGTGTCCAGTTAAGGATGTTGTAGCTGTAGCTTATAACTGGGACAGCTAAAGTGTTGATACCCATTATCTTGTTTTTAGCATTGAGCTCTGTTTTTAGTATTGATCTAACTCGTCTATAGTACTCTTTCTTTATTTTTTCTTTCATTTGTGTATGTTGTATCCTATCTAGTTCATTGACTCCTAAATACTTATATGGTTGGCTTTCGTCTAGTTCTCTTATTTCATTGGCTTTATCTAGTGTTTATTATTATTATTATTATTATTATTATTATTATTATTATTATTATTATTATTATTATTATTATCATTATTACATGTTTGCTTTGTAATTGTATAAGTTGGCTCCAAGTCTCGCCCAGAGACCTCGAGAGACAACAAGTTAGAAGTCCATGTTGGTTTTTTCTGCCTAGGGTGTCATATTTTTGGTTTTGCACAAAATATTGTTCGAGAGAATGTTTAAGAAAACATGAGAAAATTATGAGTTTGTTTTAAAATTTGCGATTAATTTCATAGACAGTATTTTACATAGGACATGGGCAGTTCCCATGAGCACAATCTTTCGAATTTCTGCCATTTTGGGGTTTCCTGGTATCTGAGCTAGGTAATTATTATTATTATTATTATTATTATTATTATTATTATGACTATTTTTTAAAATTATTATTCATGATTTAAGAAATATATGAAATGCAACACTTTAAATGTAAGCACAAATATGGAACAGCACCGACTGTAATATTTTCTCTCGGAGCAAATATCTCGGAGATTTGTGTGTAAAAAGACAACACCATGCTTCGCTCGGAAGTGGATGGATCACCAGACGCACTGTTTCGATTTGGTTTGGTCTCCTCAGGGACGAATAACCTAGATTTCCTGAGCTAAGCTGAAAGCTGCTTGTCCCAATCAGTCAACAAAACATTTACCGATTTGTGTGAAAAGTTAGTCAGGCTAGAATTAAATTAAAGTATACTTAGATTACAACATAAGTATCTATAGACAATCATACTGTATATAAAAACGTAAAGCAGTCGTAGCTGTAATATTTAATATCCTGTTTAAGAGAAACAACTCAAAGAGTCTTGAATGTTATGAAGCACAAGGCTTTGCCTAAAACAACGGGGATCGCACTAAACGCCAATGTTTTTATTTTGTCAGGTCCCCTCAGCGACGAATATCTTGGACTATTGTTAAGTGGAAATATGTTTGTTGCAATACAGAAATTGGTAAACAAATCGTTTATTGATTTGTGTGAAAATTAACCAGACAGAAATTAAATTAATATACAGACTTGAAGCAATCTTAAATCAAAATGCCAGCGTGTATAGACATTTCTATGTGTGAGTATGTGTGGGACAAGAAGAGCTTTGACCTTATGT
>NC_142951.1:34380736-34383236 GCF_046866305.1 Octopus bimaculoides | reverse complement strand
TTGTCCGCTTTCTCTCATTACCTTTCATACATAAACATATACTCACACACTCACACACATGAATACGACACACATATTAGCATACATATGTACATGTATATGCATATATATGTATGATATGTGTATGCATGTATGTATATATCTATGTATATATATATATTGTATGTGTGTGTGTGTGTGTGTGTGTATGTGTAAATATATATCGATACATATATGCGTGTGTGAGTGTGCGTAGAGAGAGAAATAAATAATGGATTTAATTATACATGTCAATGGATCGATGAATATACTCACGCACAAATGTATGTATATGCATCTAAACTAACAAACGTCTCACACACTGCTTGCTTTATAAAACCTCGAAGAGGAGTGGGGAGTCACCACAACCACCACCACCACCACTAGCTTCACCACCACCACCGCCGCCGCCTTCACCACCACCACCACCACCGCCTTCACCACCACCGCCTTCACCACCACCACCGCCGCCTTCACCACCACTATCACTACCGCCGCCGCCGCCGCCACCACCACTACCACCGCCGCCACCGCCGCCGCCACCGCCGCCGCCACCACCACCACCGCCGACGCCACCACCGCCGCCACCACCACCACAACCACCACCGCCACCACCACCACCACCAAACCCATGACCACCTCCACTGCCAACACGCCACCTTTACCATCCCCTTCCCTCGTCAACCAAGTCCATGCCACCCCCACCACCACCTACTCCCTTACCACTCCAACACAAAAACCAACCAATCAAGCAATCAGCCAATGAGGCAACTGACCAATCAGTGCCAACCTACTCCCTTCCTTCATCCACCCACACGTTCTCGTCCTCCCCACCTCACACCCTGCCCGCTTCACCCGACACTAATCAACCAGCCACCCGACTAATCTGTCCCTACCCGTCAATCTATTAACACACCAACCAGTTCATCTCTCATTGCGTCTAAGCTCGCACCAGATAATAATAATAATGATAATAATAATAGTAATGATGATGATGATGATGATGATGATGATGATGATGATGACGACGATGACGATGATGATGAGAACAATAATAATAATAATAATAATAATAATAATAATAATAATCGAGTCAACAAATCTTCCCCCCCACCACCTTGGCCATTCATTCGTCCATCCCTTCACCCGCCGTTACCCGCCAGTTAGCCTATCTCCCCCTCCGTCCATTGGTTCATTGACTTGGTACAACCTTTTCTACCCCTCCTCCCACTATCACTGCCATATTTCGGTATATGAATACGCCATAACTGATCATCTTACACACACACACACACACACACACACACACACACACACACACACACACACACTACCATTACTAGCATCACAAGATACTACAACCCCCACTCCGACACTGCCACTGCTACCACCACCGCCAACAACAACAACAACAGCAACAACAGAAACACCATCGACGCCCTCATCAGCAAGAACACCAACACCAACTCCACCCGCCGCCGCCGCCCCTAGCGCCACAACCATCGAGAACAACGCCACCTAACGGGTCAATATTGACATGTCCATGTTTACAGAAACTTATCGGTCGAATAGATGTGGGTCTTTCTTTTATATTTGGTCGATAATGTGGGACAATAGGGCTGCCGGGACTAACGCTGTATCACAATCGTCGCCGTCGTCATCATCATCATCATCATCATCATCGTCAGCATCGTCAACATCGTTGTGATCGTGGTGGTGGTGGTGGTGGTGGTGGTGGTCGTCGTCGTCGTAGTGGCCATCAGCACTACCACCCCGACTATCGCTGCTACTACCGTCACCATCATCATCAGCATGAAGCATCAACACCATCATGATCATCATTATTACCAACATCACTAACATCGCCACCACTGCCACCTGTCCACCTGTAAATATGTGTGTATTTATATATATATATATATATATATATATATCCGTGTGTGTGTGTGTGTGTGTGTGTGTGTGTGTGTGTGTGTGTGCGTGCGTATGTGTGTGTGTGTATGTGTGTGTCTGTGTAGTCCAAGGATGGAGGCGAGGGTTTTGCATATATTCCTTCGTTCCGATCGTTTCAACAACACATGGTTCAGACATGAATATAAATAACGTTTATGCAATATCACAGCATAATACATGCGATTCATGTTCATGTCGTCGAGCAAAAATCACAAAGCAATACAAATAACGCTAGGAAAAATATGATATATATATAACTGCAAAGTCTACAGTGATAAGAGCCTATACACGTATAGTAACTAAGCAGACCCTTCTGACATGTAAATAATGTACAGGGCGAGACAGCATCATGAACAGAGATTAATTCTGTCGTACTACATAAGGTTAAAGCTGGGTGTGGATGCTTTAATTATTTCATAGAACCAGTGGAAAGGAATTAATAATTGGGACTTGAGTATTAGTGTACAGAAAGTGTTTCTTGAGCAGAATACTTTGTTTCGCGTTAATCCAGTCGGCTCAGTTGGCAGAA
>NC_142951.1:34368236-34373236 GCF_046866305.1 Octopus bimaculoides | reverse complement strand
CACAAACACACGCACATACACAAACACACGCACATACACCAACACACGCACATACACAAACACACGCACATACACAAACACACGCACATACACAAACACACGCACACACACAAACACACGCACACACACAAACACACGCACATACACAAACACACGCACATACACACACACGCACACACACATCCCGCCTCACCTGCCCCTCAATTCCAATTAAACACACGCGTATGCATCACAGAGGAACTCGACAAGCACAAGTGTGCGCATACCGCACATACATAAATACATATAAACACCAGACACACACACACACACACACACACACACACACACACACACACACACAAAAAAAATTAAAAGAAAAAAAAATAAAGCAAAAACCGTAGACCTTCGTCGTGTGTTTGAAAGACTTTAACAAATGAATTTAAAACATTAGCTAATTAATTCTGTAATTAATTAATTACGTAGCAGAATGACCCTTTTAAAATATAGTATTTATGCATCCCCCCCCCTTATTTTCTTAATTTGTACCCATTGTGAAAACTCTGGCAGACAGTGAGTAGGTAGTATTGGATTTATGAGGGGGGGTTTCGGTGTTGAACTTTAAATATTGATGTGAAACTATGGTAATGGTCAAAGCAAGGATTGTTGTTGTTGTCGTTGTTGTTGTTGTTTAGGTCCAGGTCAGCTCTGCTTGAACGGATCTATGACCAAAGGGCGTTCCCTATGCAATAATGGTAATAATAATAGTAATAATAGTAATAATAATAGTCAAGACGAAGAGCGCGATTCGATTGAAAGATATTTTATTAGTTGAACGATATTTCAACAGTACGTCTGTCTTTGTCAATTTCTTTAAGAATAATAATAATGGTTCTGAGTTTCAATTGCACCGAGGTCGACTTTGCCTTTCATCCTTTCGAGGTCGATAAATTTAGTACCAGTTACGTACTGAGGGCCGATGTTATTGACTAGTCCCCGCCCCCGCTCCCGAATTTCAGGCCTTGTTTTTTTTAGTAGAAAGGATTGTTATTATTATTATTATTATTATTATTATTATTATTGAGGCAGCGAGCTGGCAGAATCGTCAGCGCTGCTGGGCAAAATGCTTAGCGGCGTTTCGTCCATCTTTACGTTCTGAGTTCAAATTCTACCGGAGTCGACTTTGCCTTCCATCCTTTCGGGGGCCGATGAAATAAGTACCAGTTACGTACTGGGGTCGATGTAATCGACTAACCCCCTCCCCCATATTTCAGACCTCGTCCCTTTTGTAGAAAGGATTATCATCATCATCATCATCATCATCATCATTATTGTTATTATTATAGACTGCGGCATCGGCGCTGTTGGTAGTGATGGTGCTGCTGCTGATGGTGGTGGTGGTGGTGGTGGCGGTGGGTTGCTCCATAGTTGCCATGGTGATAGTCAGCGTAGTAAACAACTCCTAATGATGCTCTACGTATTTCCAAACTACTATTACTCCTCCCCTCCTCCCCTTCCTCCTCCTTTCTCTCATTTTCAGGTTTTTCCTCTCCAACATGAAAAAAAAAAAATATTACCCTCCTCACTGTTCCATCCTCGTCCTTCTCCACTCCCGCTCCTCTCTCTCTCTCTCCTCTCTCTCCCTCTCCTCTCCCTTTCCTCTCCCTCTCTCTCCTCCCCTACACCTCTCTCTCTCTCTCTCTCAATATATCTAACCTAAAATTTCGCTTACTTTCCATAATCTCTCTCTTTTCAAAGCATTTCTTTTTCCTTTCCACATTCTCTCCCTCATTACACACACACACACACACGCACACACACACACACACACACACACACACACGCACGCACACAGAGAATAATGCATATGTGAATATATTTCATTTGCCTGTATATATATATATATATATATATATATCTACACACACACTCATACAAGCACATACACACACACTTATTTCGCAACACCTTTTTTTGATATGTGTGTGTGTATGTGCGTATATGTGCGTATATATATATATATATATATATATATATATATATATACATATATATATATGTATTTGTGACTGTTTCCATATCTGTCTTCTAGCATATCTCTCTCTCTCTCTCTCTCTCTCTCTCTCTCTCCTTTCTCACAACCATTCTTCATCACAATATACCTCAACCCTTTCTTTCTCTCCCCCTCCCCCTCTCCTCCCACACCCTCTCTCTCTCCGATCCTAATCGCCCCCCCTCAGCTCTAGGTATTTATCTAATCTAGGTCAATCCATAAAACAATAACAAAACAAATCAACAACAAAAAAAACAACAATTACACAAAACATAAAAAGCGAAAAAAATGAAAAATAAAAAATAAAATAAAAAGCAAACAAAACAATAAAACGCGGATCTTTTTTCTTTCTTTTTCCTTCTTTCATTCAATACCACACTGTCTTTCATCTCTTTCTTTATTTCCTTCACTACAATACTTTCTTTCATAAATCTTCTTTCGTTTTTCTTTTTCTTTTTTTTTTTTTCAATACAACACTCATCTCTTTCATTTGATATTTTGTTTGAATTATTTCATTCCTGCATCAATTTCGTTCTTTCGTTGTATAATAAAATTTCCTTCATTTCATCTCTTTTCCTTCACGTTTCTGGTCATTCGTGCTTCTCCTTCTTCAGTCATCTACATTTTGGCCCATGGCCAATAATGGTTGATGGGGAAGAGGGACCAGGTGGATCACATCGACCCCCAGGACTCAGCTAGGACTTATTTTATCGACTCACGAAGGGACGAAGGGCAATGTCGACCTCGGTAGAATTTGAACTCGGAACGAATGACTGAAAAGAAGGAGGAGAAATGAAATGAGCGAAAATTTGTTACACAATGAAAGTACGAACTACCGCATAGCATTTCGGCCAGCGTGCTAACGATTCTTATTTCTTTACTGCCCGCAAGGGGCTACACACAGAGGGGACAAACAAGGACAGACAAACGGATTGAGTCGCTAATATCGACCTCAGTGCGTAACTGGTACTTATTTAATCGACCCCGAAAGGATGAAAGGCAAAGTCGACCTCTTGGCGGAATTTGAACTCAGAACGTAGCGGCAGACGAAATACCGCCAAGCATTCCGCCCGGCATGCTAACGTTTCTACCAGCTCTCTGCGTTGGTTTGTTTATGTGCTCGTAACGCTGCGACTCGTCAAAAGTAACCGACAAAATATGTGTCAGAATTAAAATTAAGTTCTGAGATCAATTTATTCGATTAAGCCCTCTAAAATATTGCCCCAGCATGGCTGCCGTCTAATGACTGACTCAAGTAAAAGATTACATATACATACACACACACACACACACACATATATATATATATATATATATATACATATATACACATGTACATATATCTACATACATGTATAAACGTATACCTATACATATACATATGCACATATATATATACACATACATACAGTATACATATATATACATATGCATACATACATGTGTGTGTATGTGTGTACGTATGTGTATGTATATATGTATCTATGAAAACAGTAATTGTTTATTGAGATACACAAATTCCCCCTTATCCACTTCCACTCTTCCCTCTCCCCCTCTTTATTCTCACCCCCGCTACACACACACACGTCAGCTCCTCTTTCGATTTCTTTTTTTCGTTCGTTTGCTTAAATTGTTTATTCAATACTATTCGTTTTTTGGTTCATTTTTGGTTTATTTTTCCTTCACCCAACGTGTTTCTCCTTCTCCCCCCCCCTCTCCGCTCCTAATTTAAGCTCCTTCTTATATCTTTATTCCAATCTGCCTTTCCACACGTAATTCGCTCATAATTACTGCAAGGTTTTTGATGTCATTCTGCAGCGAAGAGGTAATCTTTTAGCTTTTGTCCTTTTGTTTGTTTGTTTGTTTGTTTGTTTGTTTCAGTCATTGGAATGCTGCGATGCTTGAGATAACATTTCTTATGGAGGTACAATGTTAAAAAGCACAAAACTGCATCAGTAGGAGACGGAGTTCATTCAGAAAAAGCGATGGTATGTCTTGATGCGCATTTCTGCCTCTTTGATATTCGTCAGTAGCAAGTATTCATCAGTAACTGCATACTAAGATAAAATCTGCCCTGTACTAAGTGTTATTAATGTATATATATATATATATATATATATATATATATATAAACACATATATACACACAAAGTATGGGGGTTTAGTTCACAGGTGATCTAAACGACGAAGTTCGCTAGGTAAGTGCTGTAACGGATTACTAGGGCTCCAAGGTTATAGCCGAGATGGTAGTTATGGAGGCATTGTAGATTTCTGATGCAGCGGATATATAATTGTTAAAGAGGATATATATATATATATATATATATATATATATATATATATATATATATATATATATATATATATATATATATATATATATATATATATATATATATATATATATATATATATATAAGGAAAAAAAGGAAAAAAAAAACAGGAAAAAGAAAATGTTCAACAATTCGATAGTCTTACATTTTAGTGAGGTTCAAAGTTCAATAAAATAGTTGTAGGATAGACGAGAAGAGAGTTAGTTAATTAATTAACATAACTGTCACGTGTCCGTAGGTTCTAACATCTGGTGCTAATACATACATACATACATACATACATACATACATACATACATACATACATACACACAAATATGGCGATTGCTTCATCTTCACTGATGCTGCTTATCTACCCGAACTTCATTGTTATCAATGGCATTTCTGACATTCCATCCATAATCGCTCAGATCTGCATGTTTTGAAGTATAAGTGACCAACGAAAGTTGTAAATTCCACTGGACCCCCCCCCCCCACACACAACAGGTTTCTTTCAATTTCCGCCAACCAAATCCACTCACAAGTTGTTTGGTCAGTCCGTGACTATAGCGGAGGACACTTACCCAAGAGGCCACGCAGTGGGACAGCGGTTGGAAAGGACTGAATTGATCACTGTTTTTGATCAATGCATTCCG
>NC_142951.1:34360736-34365736 GCF_046866305.1 Octopus bimaculoides | reverse complement strand
ATATATACATACACACACACACACACGACAAAGAGAGACCACAGCAAGTCTAATTAAGAAATATCAACAATTGGCTTAAGGATTGTAATCCACACATTTTTTCTACCGTTTTTCCATATTTTTCCAAAAATGTCTATTAATTGATTTTACTGGATTATCTCCCTTGCATGTCGCTCTTTATCCTTTAAGGTTCTGAACACTCTTCCTTCTAATTGTATCTTTATTCTCCTATACGGGAGCCTACTCTGTGTGTGTGTGTGTGTGTGTGTGTGTGTGTGTGTGTGTGTGTGTTTCTGTCTGTCTGTGATCACTGCATCGAGAAGAATATCGAGTTTTGTTATACATCGCTTGTCACAATACGCTTTCTTGTACTGTTGTAGCTTTGGAATGATAACACCAGGCAGGCCACCGTTTCCCCTGAACAGAATGCTTGTCGAATCGGAGTTGCTCTATTACATTGTAGAAAAAGAGAAAGAGAGGGAGAAGGGGAGACAAGAGAAAGAAAGAGAGAAAACGAAAGGGTAAAAGGATAGAATAGTGGGAGAAGAGAGAGAAAATAATAGGGAGAAGAGTCGCATCGGAGTCATTAAGGTAAAACTTACTTGGAGTGAATGCGTGGCGTTCAATGATATAATAATATAAATAATATATATATATATATGCATATATACATACGTATACGTACATACTTACATGTATACGTATATATATATATATATGCATATTTGGCACAGGACGACACGGAAGGTAAACAACAAAAAATACGAAGTACGAGGACAAGTTTGTTTTCACTGTGCTGTTTTTGCCACCAATCTTGACTCTCGGCAAAATTCCTGTGAAAAACTTTTATTTAATTTGCTTTGCGGGAGCAACTGTTTGCATCGAAAGCGTATCTTGTCGTTGAATTGCACGAAATACGGATTAGAAAAACAGCCGACAACTGATGAAGGGTCGTTCCTTGTGTTATTTGTCCTGTTTTCAATTTGGTTCTTTCGTTGCTTGCAAAGAAAGTCCTTATTCCATGTCCTCGTACTTCGTATTTTTTTGTTGTTAATGTTTTGTGACGTCCTGTGCCCACATATGCATATATATATATGTATATGTACGTATACATGTAAGTCTGTACGTATATATGCATATATATATATATATATATATATATATATATATATATATTATTTATATTATTATATACATATATAGATATATATATACAAATATATATATATATATATATACACATATATATACATATATATGTATATACCTATATATATATATATATACATATGTGCATATATATACATATATACATACATATATATATATATATAGATATATATATATATAGCTATACATCCATATGCCTATGTATAATTATGCATTTACGAGGATATGCATACATTATACATTATATATATTATATGTGTGCGTGTGCGCGCGAGCACTTGTCTCTGTGTATATATGTATGTATAATGTAAAGTCAATAAGTTTTGAAAACATCACAGGACGATATATACGTTCAGATGCATATGTGCATGTATATATATATATATATATATATATATATATATATATATATATATATATATATATATATATATATATATAAAACACACACACACATACACACGTATATATATATATATATATATATATATATATATATATATATATATATATACACACACACATGTACAATGGCGATCTCGTTATCGTTCTCTCAAAACCTCTCCAGCCACTTACCCTCCCCTCCTTTGCCCCTACTCTCTCCTCTCCTTATAATTCTGATTTCTTTCTTTATCTACTTGTACACTTCTTTATGAACGTCCACTCCCACACTATACACACACACACACACACACACACACACACACACACACACACACACACACACACACACACACACACACAATACATAATGCTCCCGATCTGCCTTCCTTCTCTCCAACCTCTCCGTTCCCAATTCTCTCTTGAATTTCTCACTTGTACTTATCTCCCCTTGAGAACCTCTTCAACGTTTTTACTTTCTCCCTGTCTTATCACTTCCTTTCTCCGTGCTCCATATTGTTGCATTGTAATCTGTCTTCTGCCCCCTCTCTTTCCATTCCTCCCTACTCTCCTTTCCGTCTGTTCCAACCCACCTTTTTTTCTGTCTTTTCGTTACTCGTTATCAATCTAAATACACGTCTAAAATGGATTATCTTAATCCAGATATGAAAGAAATCAGTTGTATATTAAAGAACAGAATGCGTAAATGTAGAATTATATAACATACATTGTTTTACAGTATGTTTCGAATGTCAGAGATTTACATTCATGACATCTATCTATCTATCTATCTATCTATCTATCTATCTATCTATATTTATATGTATGTATATATATACATATATACACATATATATGGATATACATGTATATACATATATATATATACATACATACATATACATATATAAATATATAAATATATATATACATACATATATCCACATATATATGTATTATAAATATATATATATATATATATATCTGTCTTTTATCTAACTAGGTCTGTCCGTCTGCCTGCATCTATTTATCTCTTTATCTATCTATACCTTCTGTCTATCTCTCTAATTATCGTTACATGTCTTGGAGATAGCAAGATAAACCGGAGCATTTTGTGTGAAGTGTCTCTCAAATTATTCTAGGCTACCTGGCTCTCTATTGTGTATGTGTATGTGTGTGTGTGTGTACGTGTATGTATGTGTGTGTGTTAATGCAACAGAATGAACTTAAGTACCTTGCTCAAGGAAATGATATACTACGTGATCGGGAAATCAAATCAACGTTCTTTTGAACATAAATCCACCAGACGAACAAGAAGGCCGCGGCCTATTCACATAGATACACATTCACGCAAACATAGACACACACACACAACCACACACACACACACACACACACACACACACACACACACACACACACACACACACACACACACATACACACACACACATACGTGCATATATATATACATGTATTCTACGTGCTGGTTCATTTAGAAACAAAGTCTCATACGAGCAACATGGACTAAAAACTCTTTAAGAAAATACGAAATTGCAACATTTTTACCAATTTCAATGTCATGATTATCGAAATGCGAAACCGGTTGATTATTATAATAATCTATCGTTTAAAATATATGAAAAATATAAATTGTGTGCATCTTCTTTCTTTTGTTATATATATTTTTACTACAACTCATCGCGTAGGGAAAATCTCTTCAACAAAATTCATCTGTCTGTCTGTCTGTCTGTCTCTCTCTCTGTATATATATATGTATACGTGGCACCTTGGGTGTCTTCTGCTATAGCTTCGGGCCGACCAGAGCCTTGTGAGTGGATTTGCTAGACGGAAACTGAAAGAAGCCCGTTGTGTATATATGTATATATATATATGTGTGTTTGTGTGTGTGTGTGTGTGTGTGTGTGTGCGTGTGTTTTTGCGTGTGTGTTTGTTTGTTATTTGTGTCTGTGTTTGTCCCCCCACTATCGCTTGACAACCAATGTTGGTGTGTTTACGTTCCCGTAAGCAAGCGGTTCAGTAAAAAACAGAAATCGATCGGATAAGTACAAATAATAAGTCCTGGAATCGATTTGTTCGACTAAAGAAGCGGTGCTCCAGCATGGCCGTAGTCAAATGACTAAAACACACAGACGAATAAAAGAGCATATATATATATATATATATATATATATATATATATATATATATATATATATATAAAACAAGTTATACAACACCCGGATATACAACAACATAAGTAATTCATGATAACAGAGTATATAACGTGTTATATAACATCTTAATAACAGCATATACCATAACATACAGTCATCATGATAACAGCATATAATGATACATGTATATACATACATACATGCATATATATATATATATATATATATATATATATATATATATATATATATATATATATATATATATGCATATATATGTATATGTTTATATATATATATACATATATACACTCATATATGTTTATATATATATGAGTGTATATATATGTATGTATAACTAATTTGATACACTTTCAGTGATATACTTTTCAAATTTGATTCAGTTTTTCCCCCATTTTTTTGTTTTAATTTTTAGTTTTTGTTTCTTTCTATTTCTTTCTTCTTTTCTTTTTATTTATTTTATCTTCTACTTCAATTTTCTAATCAGTTATGTATCAGAACGATGAGTGTGTGTACGTGTGTGTGTGTGTGTGTGTGTGATGTTTACGTATGTTCAGACACATAACATAGTCTAATATAAAATAAATATATTAATACATATGTGCATACATACATATCTCAATACATAAACATATATGTATATATGTTATATATATATGCATATATATACATACATACATATATATATATATATATATATATATATATATATATGTGTGTGTGTGTGTGTGTGTGTGTGTGTGTGTGTGTGTGTGTGCGTGCGTGTGTGTATGTATATACATAAATACACATATATTTAGGTATGTGTATATATATACGTATATATATATATATACATATATATAAATACATATTTATGCATATATGTATATGTATATATCTATACTTACATATATATTTAGGTATGTTTGTGTCTGCATGTACATGTATGTATTTATGTAAGTACGCATGTATATATATATATATATATATATATATATATATATATATATTTATATATATATATATATATATATATATATATATATATATGTATACATATATACATATTCATATATATAATATGTATATATGCATATACATACAACTATACACATGTACGTTTGTTCTTAAATACACACTACACAAAACACTATAGTAACTTTTTTGTTCATCCTCGCGTGCCTATGTATATATATATATATATATATATATATATATATATATATATATATATATATATATATATACATACATATATATAGATAGATG
>NC_142951.1:34335736-34340736 GCF_046866305.1 Octopus bimaculoides | reverse complement strand
ATATGTATGTATATATATATATATATATACACATATATAAATCGGTGCATTGTTCCTTCTCGGCCGTTGACCATATATGGATATCTATATGAATGCTCTTATGTTTGTGCGTCGTCTGTTAACAACTTTAAACTTTCTTGGCCATATTTTCTCTCCCCCTTCTTTCGATTCTCTCCAATCTTTCTTAAAAAGGTGTTTCTGCGTCACAACCTTCAGCTTTTGTTTTTATTCTTTTCTTTTGTTCTGCTTTTTTCATTTTATAATAATAATAATAATAATAATAATAATAATAATAAAAGTTCTTCTTCTTCTTCTTCTTCTTCTTCTTCTTCTTCTTCTTCTTTCTTCTTCTTCTTCTTCTTCTTTCTTCTTCTTCTTCTTCTTCTTCTTCTTTCTTCTTTCTTCTTCTTCTTCTTCTTCTTCTTTCTTCTTTCTTGTTCTTCTTCTTCTTCTTCTTCTTGTTTCTTCTTTCTCCTCCTCCCCCTCCTCCTTCTTCTTCTTCTTCTTCTTCTTCTTCTTCTTCTTCTTCTTCTTCTTCTTCTTCTTCTTCTTCTTCTTCGCGGGAGTCATCTCCAGTTTTGTTTTTCTTGGCCGTTCATTGCCTGCCTGCGATGGTGTTGTTGTTGTTGTTGTTGTTGTTATTGTTGTTGCTTCGTCCCAAGGTCACTCCTGGCCGAGCAAACATCCACGAATGACTTTAATCCAACCGTGACTATCCACTAACAACAAGAAGAAGAAAAACAACAACAACTAACTACTACTACTACTACTACTACTACTACTACTACTACTACTACTACTACTATGGACTGTTATGTGATTGAGTGGTAGTGTGAGGTGGTTGAGTGAAAGAGTGAGTGATGATTGTGAATGTGTTCGATTGAGTGTGAGCCGTGTAGGGAGCGTGAGAGTGATAGCGGGAGAGAAGGCGAGAGAGAAAGAAAGGACAGGAGAGAAAGGTTCTCCGTCGGTTTCGACGATGTGTATTCCAGTTGGTCCAATTACCCAAACAGCCTGTTTGTGAAGTCAACGTACAAAAGTGGCTGAAAACTCCGCAGACTGGCGTATATTTAATGTAGTCCTTAGGAGAGATTCAGCGTGACACACAACGTGACACGGCTGGCCCCCTTTGAATTACAGGTGTAACTCATTTTTGCCAGGTGAGTGGAGTGGTGCTACGTGAAATAAAGTGTCTTGCTCAAGGACACAACGCGTCGCTGGGAATCGAACTCACGACCTTACGATCGGGAGCCGAAGCCACTGAGCCAAATGCCTTCACAACAGTGAAACACAACCACTCACACTCACACTCAGTCACCCACACTCACCACCATCTCTATCACTAATGAATGCTGTCATTTGTCAAAGAAACTTAAAATTTTTTTTCAACAAAATTCATTGAAAATAGAAAAAAAAACGTGACCACCAGGAGGCGGCGGGGTGGGGCAAGAATACGTATCGATATGTGTGTATATGTGTATGTATATATATGTATGTGTGTATGCATATATGTATATATACGCATGTATTTGTATTTATGTTTATGTGTAACATGCACACACATACACATATATATACCCATATATATATATATATATATATATATATATATATATATATATATATATATATATATATATATATACATATATATACATATATATATGTATATATACTTATATATATATATATATATATATATATATATATATATATATATATATATATATATATATATATATATATATAAAAGTATATATACATATATATGTATATATATACATATATATACATATATATATATTATATATATATATATGTATATATATATAATATATATAATATATAATATATATATACACACACATATACATATACATAGATGTGTATGTCTGTGTATTAGTTTGTGAGTGTATATGAAAGCATGTGTCTTTATGTATGTATATATGTATATATATACATTCACACATACACACACACACACACACACATGCACACATGCATCTATCTCTACCCAGCCACCCCTAAATCGTCTCCTACTAATGCAGCCATATTTGATTTCCCTGGGGATGTTCTCTCCATCCGACAGAATAATAAATACTGCTTCTTCATTCTCACCTTCTCTTACGCTCTACACCACCACCACCACCACCACCACCACCATCATCTTTGTCATCATCATCATCATCATCATTATCATCTACAACACCACCACCACCACAACCACCACATATGTATATGCTTGTGTGTCTGTGTTTGTCCCCCCCCCACCAACATCGCTTGACAACCGATACTGGTGTGTTTACGTCCCCGTAACAATAGCGGTCCGACAAAAGAGACCGATAGAATAAGTACTAGAATAAGTGGTAGTGATGGTGGTGGTGGTGGTAGTGGT
The DNA here is from genome assembly GCF_046866305.1 of Octopus bimaculoides. NCBI lineage: Eukaryota > Metazoa > Mollusca > Cephalopoda > Octopoda > Octopodidae > Octopus > Octopus bimaculoides. The sequence continues at coordinate 34,338,341 of NC_142951.1, read as the reverse complement.
GGTAATAATGATTGTAGCGGTAGTGGTTATGATGACGATAATGATGGTGGTGATGACGATGATGATGATGAAGGTGGTGGTGGTGGTGGTGATGGTCGTGATGGTAATGGTGATAATGATTGTAGTGGTGGTGGTGGCAGTGGTGGTTATGGTGATGTTGATGATGATGACGATTATGATGATTGTAGTGGTAGTGGTGGTGGTGATGATGATGATGATCATTATGGTGGTGGTGGTGGTGGTGATGATGATGAAAACGCCGATTATGATAAGGCGGAGGATGATGATGAAGATGACGGTATTGTTGTTGTTGTTGTTGGTGGTGGTGGTTGTGGTGGTGGTGGTGGTGGTAATGGCGATATTAGCAGCTGTGGAAGATGCCAGTATTACGCAGTACCTTACAAAGATTACTAACGTTTGAATATCTCCGTCTGTGCTCAAATGTAATTGCGAATATAAGGTCTGTCTGTTTGTCTGTTTGCCTGTTTGTCTGTTTGTCTTTCTGTCTGTATCTCTGTCTGTTTGTCTTTCTGCTTGTTTGTCTTTCTGTCTGTCTGTCTGTATGTATGTATGTGTGTACTAATGCATGTATGTATATGCATAAATACGTACATGAAAAGATAAGGCAATTCCATCAAGCCCGCTACTCATCGATACTTATTTCATCGACCCCCACCCCACCCTACCCACCCACCCCCTCAACAGATGAGAGGCAAAGTCGACCTCGGTGGAATTTCACCTCAGAACGTGAAGACGGACGAAATGAAAATGGTTTCAATATTGATTTCAAAGTTTGGCACCAGACCAATACGTTGAATATTACAAAAACATTTACATAGACATTCATATCTATATTCGTGAAATCTGTATACAATGTAGTATCGAAACGCTTGTAACTTAATAATTTAATCTAATACGATAACATCTACTCTCGGACTTTACGCACGCGCGCGCGTGTATATATATATATTTCTATTTTGATCTCTCTCTCTCTCTCTCTCTCTCTCTCTCTCTCTCTCTATATATATATATATATATATATATATATATATATATATATATATAGACGTTTGTGTGTGTGTGTGTGTGTGTGTGGAAAGAGGGAGAGAGAGAGAACGAGTGACAGAACTATAATGAAGGAGATCGGAGCAAAACTATAGAAGAAATTCAAGCACACACACCCACACACATCTCCATGCACACACACACACACAAACCTACACTCACACACACACATACATGCACACACATACACACACAAACCTACATACATCCACATACACACACATATATACACACACACACACACACACAAGTCTACACACACACATACATAAACACACACACACGCACACACATAAACCTATCAAGAGCGAAACCTATGGCTGCATCCGGATGTATTTAACAACGAATGGGTTTTAGTCTTCGTCTGTGGGTGTGAAGTGTTAATCTGCAAATGTAATGGGGACGAATAACTACGCGGATTCTTTGCATATATATATATATCTACGTACGTACGCGCGCGCGCGCGCGTGTGCATAACAAAGCATCTTCTACGCAATATCTTGCATGCACTTACCGAATACTTCAATATTTTCGTACGTAAAACTGTAAATAGATTTAACACATGCGCGTACCGACGTGCACAAACATCTAGATGGATAGACAGACAAACAGACAGACAGATAGACCCTTTTGAGTGGATTTGGTAGACGGAAACTGAAAGAAGCCCGTCGTATGTATGTACACACATATATGTGTGTGTGAGTGTGTGTGTGTGAGTGTGTGTGTGTGTGTGTGTGTGTGTGTGTGTGTGTGTGTGAGTGTGTGTGTGCACGCGTTGATCGGTTCTTCGCGTCGGTGTTTGCAAATCACCACAGATTGACGACCGAGCTCGTTTTCATTACGTACCGGTAACTTAACGGTTCGGCAAAAGACACCGATAGAATAAGTACAAGGTTTAAAAAAAACAGAAAAAAAAGTACTGGGACCGATTCATTCGTGTTTGTGTGTGTGTGTGTGTGTGTGTGTGTGTGTGTGTGTGTGTGTGTGTGTGTGTGTATGCGTATGTGTGTATGAATGTATAGTGCTTATATATATGTGTGTGTGCATGCGTAGGTGTGTGTCTGGGTGAGTGTGTGAATGTGTAGTGGCTATGTGTGTGTGTGTCTGTCTGTGTGAGTGTATGAACGTTATGCGCTTATATATATGTGTTTGTGTATATGCATGTGTGTGTGTCTTTGTATGTGTGTGTGTTTGTGTCTTTGTGTGTGTACGTTCGTATGTGGGTCTGTGTTATACTAACGACACCATTATACTCAGCTTAAATTTATTTCATTAAATATTTTTCTCCTTTCCTTATCAGAGCTTCATGTTAAATAAGCTTCATGTTAAATAAGCTTCATGTTCATTTTGGAACAATGGCGCTCCTAAATGTATTAGTCTGCTGTATGCGTGTGAATGTGTGTGTGAGAGAGAGGAAGAGAGAGAGAGAAAGAGACAAACAGACAGACAGACAGAGGCAGAGACAGAGAGAGGATAGGATGAATTGTGCGCTGGTTGTTGAAACAGAATTGAGTTAAATAATGTTTAAAATAATCCAATA
>NC_142951.1:34330736-34333236 GCF_046866305.1 Octopus bimaculoides | reverse complement strand
ATTCCGTAGCAAAACAATTTTTGATATCTTGACATCTGAAGCACCTTGGAGATACGATAATTTGACCAAAAGAACTGATTATTGCAAGCAAAAAATGAATAATGAAAAAAACGCATTTGGACAAATTTGAATATACGACAGTTTAACATAATAGCAACGATATGTGTGTGTATGTGCATGCATAAAAGTAACAGATGGATTGTGGATCACTACAGCTGTTTCAGACGTGTTTTATTATTGATAATGATTAAAAGTGTTTTCTTCATGCATGTTCGTACGTGTTTCAGTGTATGTGTGTGTGTGCATGTGCATATGTTTGCTTCTAACGCAAAACCGTAATGTCGCCCAAACGCTTTCGATATCCAATTGACCGCGCCAAACAGCCCGCGCCCAAACAGCTGCGACAAATCGTCTCGTTCAGCGTTCCTATTCATCCTCTTCCTCTGTGCTATCTTTACATCAATTTCCCCCTCGTTACCTCTATCGTCAATTTATCTATTTTCTCTTGATTTTCCCGTATTTTTTTGCATCTTATTGTTGTTTAATATAAAACGCTGTCTATCGCTTTTCTTACTTACTCGTTTTCCCCTCTTTGTTTTTACGTTATTATTGTTGTCTGTGCTTGCATCAATCATTGTTAGCTCTCCTCTATACAAATCTCATTCTACTTGCATATAGTCTTCAATATTACGTAAGAACTTCGTTAAAAATACGATAAAATTGATTTTGCGTGCGTGTCTATTCTCAGCAAACGTAGTCTACGTTCCAAAATAAGATTTTTTTTCCTCTCTTTTTTGTAATTCTCATTCATTTACAAGTATTTTTGTGAAAATTATAGAATTTTTCAACTTTGGACATTTTTTCATCTATTTTTCATCTATTTTAATAATAATTCACAATTCTTTTCGTTTATTTTTGTAATAAAACTTGTATTTCTCTCCGTTTTCTCTGATTCTCGTCGAATTTTTTATTTGTTTAGGCGTTTCGCTAACACGCCATGTTAAATTTTTTCTTTATTTATTTGCGCTTTCCCCTTGTTTATTTTAAAAATTTTCTTGTGTTCTTTTTCAAATTTCATTTATTTTTTAATATTTATTTCTCGTCACCATGATAATTGGGAAGTTACACGAACAGACATACAATAGAGTTTTATGTGTGTGTATATGTGTGTGTGCGCGCATGTTCGTGTGTATGATTGCATTCAAGTTACGTTTGCGTGTATGTAGATTTTATTCCTTCTTTTATACATTGCACTAAGGCATTGGTTGGGTATCAACTTGCAGGGGGTTTCGTCCATCATATGGACCTGAGAACAACATACATCAATCTCGTGGTTGTTTTATCGACCTCTATTTATCGAATGGCTAGGCGAACTTTTCACATAAAAATCCGCTTATGTGTGTGTGTGTGTGTGTGTGTGTGTGTGTGTGTGTGTGTGTGTGTGTGTGTGTGTGTGTGTGTGTGCGTGTGTGTGCGTGAATAAATAAATTTTCAGAATGAGAGACTAAGATAAACAGTCCGATTTAAGCTTGAATGTCAACGATCATTATTATTATATATTTATTATTATTATTTTGTTGTTGTTGTTATTGTTGCTGATATTGGTATTCGTGGTTGTTATTGTTATTATTATTATTATTATTATTATTATTATTATTATTATTATTATTATTATTATTATTATTATTATTATCTCATTTATTTATTTAGTTAGTTTTATTGCTCGACCTAAACCTATTGGTGCCCTTGATGTGACTTGTTGTTGTTGTTTCCAATTAGATTTATATTGCGGAAGCCATAAATTTACGACCCCATTACACACACACACACACACACACACACACACAACAAGTGTTCCTCAAGGGGCTGACAACAACAGAGAAATGTTTGAGGGCAAGTCAGAGGCAAGCATAGGTAAATCAGCGCCAATACATTTATGATGGAACCGGAAGAGGAAGGACAACAACGGTGACTCAGAATGAACCGGAAGAGGAAGAACAATAAGGCTGGAACTTTTGAATTTCAGGTGCTACTGATTTTCGCCAGCAGAGTGGAGTGGAGCAACGTGAAATATATTCGTTTCTACTCTAGGCACAAGGCCCTAATTTTGGGGGAAGCAACCAGTCGATTAGATCGATCCCAGTACGCAACTGGTACTTAATTTATCGACCCCAAAAGGATGAAAGGATGAATTCATCGACCTCGGCGGAATTTGAGCAACGTGAAATAAATTGTCTTACTCAAGGCCACAACGCACAAGATACTGACGACCCCACGATCGTCAATCGAAAGCCCGAAACCACAAAGCCATGTGCCTACATGTAAATAGATGGAAGGAAGTCATAGACAATCAAGGAAAGTACATTGATGATTAAATTTCAATTAAATATAACATTTGATCGCTTGTTTTCTTTATTCAAAATTCGGACAGGATTTATGGGATGACCTGATAATAAATCCCCATGTTACTGAAGCATATGTAAGCATGAATTGAAAACTG
>NC_142951.1:34315736-34320736 GCF_046866305.1 Octopus bimaculoides | reverse complement strand
GTTTCACTGCAGACGTTTTACTCTTTTGTTACCAAATTTCTGTTGAAATTCACTGCTTTTGTTTCGATTAACTTTGCGAATAATGAAGAATTTAATAAAAAATAATTTTTGTCTTTATTAAAGTAGTGAAGACAGTGGCGAGCTAGCAGAATCGTTAGCACACTGGGCGACATGCTTAGCGGTATTTCGTCTACCGCTACGTTCTGAGTTCAAATTCCGCCGAGGTCGACCTTGCCTTTCATCCTTTCGGGGTCGATTAAATAAGTACCAGTCACGCAGTGGGGGTCGATGTAATCGACTTAATCCATTAAAAACGTCTTACTTCTGCTCGGTCAACACAAGTAATGCCGGTCAACCTGGTACCATGGTTTCGAAATGAGCGTCAAATAGGTGCCTGTTTCTCTTCAGCCAGAGTCTGCTAGCTAACTACTTCTAAAATTTCCCCCAGCTTCTTTCAGTTTCCGTCTACCATATCCACTCCCAAGACTTTGGTCAGACCGAAGCTATAGCAGAAAACACTTGCCCAAGGTGCCACGCAGTAGGAACGAACCCGGAACCATGCTGTTGGGAAGTAAACGTCTAACCACGCCTGCGAAGGATTTAATGAAATAACTTTTGTCGGCTGATATTTGGTACATAAAGTCACACGAAATTTCGGTGAAAGGTTTTGATATAAATAACTTTAAAAGAGGAAGTTTGCCTCAGAGACCAGGAGTGGTCTCGGACGGGTTGACATCAAACGAGGTATTTTTACCGTAAATATTTTTGCCCTGAGAAGTTTTTACGGTCACATATTTTTGCCCTGTAATTAAATCGATTCAATAACAATTTAATCCGCAATCCTCTTATTGTTTATTCATTCGACTGTTTCACTTTGCTGTCGTGCCTCCGTACGACCCCACCTTATCTGTCCTGTATTGTCCCTCTATGTGTAGCCCTTAGTTTCGATTAAAGAATCCAATTTAATCCGGAGTCCGCTTGTTAGAAGCAAAATATTTCGTCTATTGAAATAAAACAAAACTACAGGCTCACCAATACCTTCTTTGAATTCTTCAGTTTGGCCACAATCTTCTACATTGCTACATCTTTTATTCTTTATTTTTGCTTCTTTTTTTTCAGTCATTGAACTGCGGCCATGCTGGGGCAGCGCCTTGCAGAATTTTTGGTCGAATGAATCGACCTTAGTAATTATTCTTTGTTAAGCCTGGTACTTAATCTATCGGTTTTCTTTTGCCGAACCGCTAAGCTACTCCCGTTCTTCAGGTACCTGTCCGAGGACTCGTTTAGCATTACTTAACGTCGCTACCCCCATTTTCCGGGTAGCTCCTGGGGTACGTTTTAAATAGTATCTAACATTACTACCTCTCATTCATCAAATACCTGTCCGGGAACTTTTTAATCTTACTTAAAATTGTTATACCCATTTATCGGGTACCTATCCGGGTACTCGTTTAGTATTAATTAACTTTGTCACCCTCATTCTTCGGGTACCTCTTAGGGAACATTTTAAATATTACTTAACATTGCTACCGCCCATTCTTCGGGTACATTTTCCCGGGTACTCGTAACATAACAAACACCATTCTTCGGGTATTAGATCAAGGTTATTTTAAACATTATAATCCTATTCTTCGGGTACCTGTCAGTGTATTTTTCAATACCACTAAACATTGCTATATCATTCTTCGGATATCAGTCATCGTCGGGAATGATCTGGGAATTTCGCGCCAAAATGTCCTTTTATTAAATGCCTGGATGCAGGTTGCTTTCATTCCATTGTCCATACTAGGGATGTCCTCCCATTCTTCTATCTGTGACGCTGTTGGTTCGATCCGCTTGAGCTATAGAATATATAACTTGATTGACCTATTATCTATCTATCTATCTATCTATCTACACACAGACACACACACACACACACACACACATACACAAACACACACACACACACAACATACAAGCACATAAACACATATATATACACGCGTCTGCACACAGATATAAACACACGGACACAAACAGACATTCATATACACACATATGTAACAGTATGTATGTGTATGTATGCATGTTTAAGCATGTGTGTATGCGTGTGGGTGCATACATGTGTCTGTGTGTGTGTGCGTGCGTATACAGAGGGCGATTCATACACGCATGCCCACACATACACACAGACAATACATACACATGCACACATGCATGCGAACATATACACACACATACACACATACTCACACACACACATACACACACATACACACACATCACAAAGGTTTTAGGGGACGCTTGCACTCACCCTCTCCGCTTGACTAGACGCCGAGTAGCAACCCGCTAGTTTCCTATATTCCTCGCCCCTTCCCCGCCTTCCCTGCCCCCCTCCTTTTTCGTTATAAAGGCAGGACTCCCTTAACTTATAATCCCACCCCCCGCCTGCCTTTTGAATTGCCGAACTGCCGAGTATTAACGATTAGCTTTTAAAAGTCCTGGGTTCACGCTCCGCTAGATCCTAATGGATACTGAGGGCACATTTCTCCCACCACCACTACCCTCCCCTTCTTCCTTTTTGTTCTTCCATATAAGGAAGTCTCTTTGATAATGTTTGTAATGCCCCAGCTTGGCCACAGCCCACTGGTTGCAACTCGTAAAAATTATTGCTTGTAATGTAGGAAAAGTCGGCGAGCATCGTTACCGTGCCGGACAAAATGTTTAGCGGTATTTCTTCCGACTTTACGTTCTGAGTTCAAATCGCTCGAACGATGTTTTTTTTCTTGCTCGGTCCATATTAGTCCTGGTAAAGCAAATCTATGATTAATTCCAAACCTACCGTGGCTACCTCGTCTTTTCACCCGGTTTGTATAGGCGTAGGGGTGGCTGTGTGGTTAAGAAACCAGTTGTACAGTAATCTCACCCGCGAGGGACCGGTGCAAGACGGGTCAAAACGATCGTAGTGTTTAATAACGAATATCATGAACCCCGTTTTCTCCTTCTCTCATTTTTTCTACACGCTTTCATGTATGACCCCCACCTGTATGTTCTGTACTGTCCCTCTTTGCTGATCCCTTAGGGGTTAATAAAGAAAAGAATTTCTTGCCGAACAACCACACGATGATTTGTTTATAGTGATCAAAGGTTTGTGTAGATATATAAGCTCACTCCCTCCATCGAATGGACATTACCTATACAGGTGCAATGGGATGCCACATCTCAGATGACGAAATGATCGCAGAGCAACGTGAAAAGGAAGTGCTTAGCGGTATTTCGTCTGTCTTTACGTTCTGAGTTCAAATTCCACCGAGGTTAACTTTGCCTTTCATCCTTTCGGGGTCGATAAATTAAGTACCAGTTGCGTACTGAGGTTGATCCAATTGACTGGCCCCCACTCCCCAAAAATTTCGGGCCTTTGTGCCTAGAGTAAAATAGAATATCAGCGCTTCGTAGCTAATATATGTAATATATGTGTGTATGCGTATGTGTACGTGCGTGTGTGTATGTATATATATATGTATATATATATATATATATATATATATAAATATATATATATATATATATATATATATATATATATATATATATATATATATATATTATCATTATTAATAAATCATAGGGCAGCAAAAATATTTTAGAAATTTAATTTACCACCAGTGGTCCAGAGAATAAAAATTAGTCAATAGACTATATATATATTATTCATTTAAAATACAGAGATGCCTATAATAGGACATCTAACCCGCTAGAAAGAGCAGCAAAAAACTCTATACCACAAAAATAGGGATAATTTCGAAAGAGAAATTCTCTCTCGAAATTATCCCTATTTTTGTGGTATAGAGTTTTTTGCTGCTCTTTCTAGCGGGTTAGATGTCCTATTAAATTATATATATATATATATATATATATATATATATATATATATATATATAGGTAAGTATGTATGTATATATATATAGACATACACACAAGCATACACACACACACATATATATTCACACATACACATACATAAATCTATTCTATAACGCACTTTCAAATTTATATGTGACCATATGCACAGATACGCCTCTCCACACATAAACACATACGCCAGTTCGAACAGACATATACGCCGCTTCGTACATACATACATACATACATACATGCATCTCTTCATGCACACTAGCATATGCCTATACATTCATATACACATTCGCCTCTCCATACACACAGACAAACACGAACGCACACGTACACACCCCATACATACACATGCGAGCACATAATGTGGGCGATGACTCAAAGAACATACGGAGAATTTGGCAACGAAGAAATTGCACCATTTTGTCTGCGAGACCTTCAAGAATTAGTTCTTCCGCATCTCTATAAAATGTCAACGGCACATTATGTTAGACCGAGTTATAAGTGCTAATACGACTCGTAATTCCTTCAACTATGCAACAGTAAATTGGTAGAAATTGTTCTGCGATGGATTATATTGTCTTGTAGGATTCCACGTTTGAATTTTGACATTTTCTATATTCGGTAGTTGGTTAGCAGTACCGATCATCTTAGCTTCTCTTTAGATTTCTCTTCTTTTTCTTTCTTCTTTCCTTCGTTCCTTCGTTCCTTTCTTCCTTTCTTTCCTCCTTTCTTTCCTCCTGTCTTTTTGTCACCACTCACAATTTCTGGGATGGTCGTAGAGGTAGAATCCTCATTCACATCCTGCATACGGTCCTCTCAGAAGCCAATGCCATTACACTTCCTTGCTGGATCCTCAAGTATGACCAACTGAGACTATGGATATCATTCAACCCCCTCATTCTTGATCCACCCCTAGGTCTTCTGCCAGTCAAAGGGTAGAGTCTTCCCTCTATAATGTCTTAACAGAAACAACCATCATTCGTGACTAATTTTCCTCTCTCTCTGCCTTTTCCTCACCGGACGCTTATCTTCTCTCTTTCGGTATCCATTCAGGATTTCTTCCAGGCGTTACGGATTAGAAAAACAGCCGACAACTGATGAAG
>NC_142951.1:34285736-34295736 GCF_046866305.1 Octopus bimaculoides | reverse complement strand
ATGCATATGCATATCTCCTGCCATTTCTTCATTCTCTTCGTAGTGACTCGTGTACTTTCTCCAAGTATCTGACGAAAGACTAAATCCGAAACGTTATACTATTACTCTAACTTTCTTATTTTATTTCCTTCTTTGAGCGTCATCCAAATGTTAAAACTTGAATGTTTTGTTGAGAAAGAGAGAGGGAGGGAGAGGGGAGAGAGAGAGGGGAGAGAGAGAGGGAAAGAGAGAGAGAAGGAAAGAGAGAGATGGAGCAAATATGACATTGGGTAATAGAAAGAAAAAGTAGAGTAATGTACAGTTAATAAGGGGGAGGGATAGAGAGAGAGAGGAAGAGATGCAGAGTGAAAGACAGAAAGTGAGGAGAGAGAAAGGTAGAGAGAAATAGAAAAAGAAACGGGATGAGAGACCGGTTGATTATAGAATTGATATGAAAGATAATTGGAGACGGAGAGAAGAGGAAAAAGGGGAGAAGAAAACGACAGACAGACAGATAGATAGATAGATAGATAGATAGATAGATAGATAGATAGATAGGTAGATAGATAGATAGATAGATAGATATATAGATAGATAGATAAATAAGATAGATAGATAGATAGATAGATAGATAGATAGAGGGACAGATAGATAGATAGATAGATAGATAGATAGATAGATAGATAGATAGATAGATAGATAGATAGATAACCGAGACTCAGATTTACAGAGAAATAGATATACAAACATTAAGCCAAGTGATAAAGAGAGAGAGAGTGAGCGATGACAAGGGTGTGAGCAAGAGAGAGGGAGAGAGAGAGAGAGAGGAAAACATTTAGTAAAAAAATGGATTAAAAGAGAGAGAAAGAGACCTTCAGTCGAAAGAAATAATGACAGATTAAGATAGACATACGAGAAGGAAAGATAGGATGACAGAGAAAAACAATAGAGAGGCGGAATAAGAAAGATATATACAGAGAGAGAGAGAGGGAGGGGGAGAGAGGGAGAGAGAAGGATAATAGAGAGACGGACTGAGTGAGAGAAAGGAATGAATGTGACGAAAAACGAAAACAAACAGTAAATCAGGAATAAAATGTGTGTGTACGTGTATAAATATATAAACATGTGCGCACGCACACATGTATGTGTAACATTTATGTGTGCGGATGACTAAAGAGCGAGACAGACAGGACAGACAGAAGAGAGAAGGATGAATAATACGTGCGTGTGTGTGTGTGTGTGCATCCACACACATCTATCTCTCTGTCATCCATCCTTTTCGGAGTGTTTCACCATGTACACACACACATATATGTTTAGTACGATCGCGTATATATAATGTATATCATTATATATACTACATAATATTGCTGGATATATATACACATTATACGTGTAGTATCGTTTTATATATATATATATATATATATATATATATATATATATATATAATATATACATAGCAATAACTCCAGTTAAGCGGAGACTGAAAGAGACAAGACAGCGCGTAATAAAAGAGCGCCATCTACCGACGTGCGCGAAAAGGTTGGAGCAAAGTTGGGTTACTTGCCCTCCTCCTCCTCCTCAGCCTTTGCCTCCTCTTCCTCCCTCACACACTTTCTCCCTCTCTTACTGTCTACTCTTCCTGCCACCACCACTACCACCACTACTACTACTAATACTACTTCTATCACCATCATCTTCACCACCATCACCACCACCACCACCACCACCATTATTATTATTATTATTGTTATTATTGTTATTATTGTTATTATTATTATTATTATTATGGCTACCTCCCCACCGCATCGCCAGCATCAACATCAATAACGAAAATACCGCCTTCACCACCACCGCCGGTAACAACAACGTCATAGTCATCATCATCACTACCATTAGCATCATTATCAGCGTCAACGTCACCGCTATCAACACCACCGCCACCACCACCACCTTTACCAAGACAGACGTATTTACAGAGAGAGAGAGAGGAGAGGAGGGCTTGGAAGAAAGAGAGTAAACGAAAACTCTGAGAGAATAGAAAGAGAGAGAGAGATGGTGTAAGAGAGATAAGAAGAAAGGAAGAGAGTAAAACAAGTGAGAGTGTGAAAGGTGTTAGAAAGAATAGAAAAGATAGGCAGAGAGAGAGAGAGAGAGAGAGAGGGTGAGAACAAGAGGAAAGAGTAAACAAGCGAGTGAAAGAGAGAGAGAAAGACTAAGGAAATTAAGTGAGTAAAGGAGAAAGGAAGTCAATAAGAGAGGGAGTAACGGAGTGAGAGAAAGAGTAAGAAAAGAGAGAGAGGGAGTAAAGGAGAAATGAAGTAAATGATAGAGGAAATAACGGACGAAGAGAGACAGAGTAAGGAAGCGAAGGAGTGAGTTGAAAGAGGGAGAGAAAAAGTAAGAGAAAGGAGAGAGGGTGTCGAGGAGAACTGAAGAAAATGCCGGAGTAATGGAGAGAGGGAGTAAGAGAGGAGGGAAGGGTGTGAGAGAGAGAGAGATACAGGGAGAGTGAGTGAGTGAGTGAGAGTAAGTAAAGTAAAAACGAATGAGAGGGGAGGTGAAAACGTGAGAGAGAATGAGACTAAGAGAAGAAGGAGTGACGGAGAGAGGAGACGATGAATAGGATGCAGAAGGAGTAGGAGGAAGGGCTTAGTGTAGTTTTGTAATATTGACAGTGTTTACCATTCTGGAATTGGTCGTCGCACCGATATGGAACACCAGATCTCACTCCACACGAATACCACCACGATTGGATGCTAACTTATCTTGTATCTCTCCATCAATATTATATTTAATATATATATATATATATATATATATATGATATATATTGACTATATATTTATATATATATACACACAAATATATACACAGGTTAATTTTCTTTCATTTATATATTCTTTCTGTATATACATGTATATATATATATATGTATATATAATATATATTTATATACACATGCATATTCATACATGTATATACACTTTTTGTCTATATTTTCGTCTTTTTTCGTACCATAGTTTTTCAATTTTCTTCTAACCTTGTTAAAATTATTATTATCTTTATTATTATTATTATTATTATTATTGGATATGATGTTGATGTCAGGGCGGGGGCCGGGGGGCGAGGCGGGAGGTTAGAAGAACATGGTAAAAAAAGCATTGCATCGGTCAGGACGCCCTTCGTCTCATTAATATACCTCCACGTTGAAAGTTCGAATCCACGCCGAGGCGTTGAGGTCGGTGCGGCGACGGCGGCGTGCTTTTTTTTTCTTTTTTTTTTGTCTTGCAATTTCTTCCGGGAATTGATAAAATAAATAACTAACCGAGAACGATAGAGGAGGGGGTTTGACTGATTGGTTATCGATTAATCGGGCGATCGAAGCGGGGTGTTAGAATGATTGGCACAACGGGCCAGAGTGTCGGACAAACATTTCTTTGCTGTGTTTATTTATTTACTTACGACACTTCACGTTCCAAGTTCAGTTTTCGTCGAGGTCATCTTTACTTTCTACCCTATCGGTACTTAATAACGTAAAAGTACCAGTTATATGCCACGGTCCATATAACCAACTACATCGTTTCCTTATTTATTTATTATATATTTACATATTACATGTACTTCACGATACTTGCTTTAATTCATTTTGTATTAACATAACTTGCGGACTCGATAAAAATATACCACCAATATAACTACAGATCGATATATTATCGATAACTCCTCCCCCCCCCCGCTCCGTCTACCCTTCTGCTTGTATTAGAGTCGATTATTATCATTATTGGTGTTGTTTGTGTCCTTAAGACAGGCATGTGTACCACAGAATTTCGTCTGTTTATCTTCGTTTTTTCCTGAAAATGTCGAATCTGGAGCCAACGAGGAAAACTTGTCTGTCTTTTTTCCTCAACCTGGTAGTTCGATCGGCTAAAAATAACAACCAAATTTCCCTTTAATAACACCACCTTCTTGAATAAAAAGGACACGTTAAGAAGTGAAGGCAGTCTTAAGTATTTCCTAATAAAGATACGATTACGTCTCGACTGGAAGGCCATTCATGGGTTGTCTGTTTGGTTAAGGTCGACTGCGAGTCAAACAACAACAGCCATCAACCGGTTAGAAATAGCAGCTAAATTTCGTTTTTAATCATATCAGTAACATTGTACATACCGTTAGAATTGGAGCGGAGTAGGGGCATGGAATATACTGTCTGGGAGAGAAAAAGAAGACCCTTAATAATGGAATTGTCACAGCATGAATGTCTTCTAATCATCATTGATGACGTCTAACCGGCGTGTGTGTATGTAAAGCAGGAACCGGGAGTGGGGAATCTGAAGTATTAATAACATTATTATTGTTATTATTATTGGTTGGAGAATGAGAGCGTGGAGTAGAGGGGGATGGTTTACTAGGGGACGACTTCGTTACGAAGGAAACATAGTTAAGCGCTGACTAACATACTTTTAATGTAAATGAGTGATGGTGGTGTTTATAATAGCTAACGGTGTTTTGAGACCATTAGTGTGTGTATGAAACCAGGATAACCCATTGCTCCTACAAACCCACACATAAACACAGTCACAGTTATATGTAACAGACGAACAGGGGTGAAAGGCAAAGGCGAACACCTTGGGGTTTGAACTCGCGATGTAAATGTAATTGTAAAGAGGAAGAAGATCAAATAAATAAATAGAAACTAAGACAAATTAGTTGGACAGGTGCTTTACCACCTATCATTCAATAATAATAATGATTTCTATAATAATAATAATTAATTTCACTTGATTGTTTTGTATATTTTTCTCAACCTTTATAAGAATATATATATGTATGTATGTATGTATGTATACTCACATGTATGTGTACGTATGTATAATTTGAAAAAAATATATATGTTCATGGTAGAAGCTGTTAAATATATATAAATATTTTATACACAATTGTCTGTATATATAAATCACTTTTATTCTCTCCAGAACATTAATGTAAAATACACGCGTGCAATCTTTTTTAACATTCATGTATTACAAACAGCATTATTATGTTATTTGTTCAAATCGCTACTTTATATATAATATATATATATATATATATATATATATATATATATATATATATATATATATATATATATATATATACATACACAAACACGTATGTAGAGATTCTGTATGGTGTAACATGTCCACACACACTGTTGATACTTTCAGATGTTTAATTTATAAATAACTTACATGTGTGAAACTGGAGTAGCGCTAACATGGTGAGTGTTGTGTGTATGTAGGAACACACACACACACACACACACACACTATCAAGAGGTGCTTCGTATATTACACACATTCACACACACACACACACACATATATATATATATATATATATATATATATATATATATATATTGTGCGTGTGTATATTCATTTATTTATTGAGTAATATTTATATATATGTATAAGTGTGTGTGTATATATATTTGAATGTTTATGCGTATATGTGTATGTATATATTATATGAATGTTTATACTTATGCGTGTATATATATATGTATATGTATTTCTTCAAAAAAGATCTTTATATATATATATTTGTGAGTGAATGTGTACGTATATGTATTTGTGCACGTATATATGTTTATATTAATATATTCCACATATTCTCATGTATACATATGTCTACATATATACATGTTGGTATATACATGCAGTGACATGTAACCACTGCGTATTATTTGGTTAATCGTATAATGCAGTATATAATATTTCTTTCTCGTAATATCTGCTAGTGATTGTGTGTGTATATATAATATACATACATACACAAATATCTATGTACACATTGGTATCTTTCTATATGTATGTGTGTCTCTATCTGGCAGGCATTCAAAGTGTGTGTATATATATGTGTGTATGTATATATATATATATATATATGCACATGCAGAGACATAAAACCAGTTTAAACATCTAGTGCCGTATGTAAAATTCATCATTTCTGCCATCATATATACATGTATATGCAAACACTATAGTTTAATACATACGCGGTTTCACAACTAATATCTACATGTGTTCATATATATGTGTTTGTGTATGTTTATATATATATGTGTGTGTGTGTGTGGTCATAGCTGTGTGGTTAAGAAAGTCGCCTCGCTAACCACGTGGCTCTGGGAACGAATCTAATTCTCGGAACTTCAGTAAATGTCTCTTACCATATATATATATATATATATATATATATATCTTGGTTACAATGCGGTTAACAGTACATATTACACTGCACCGTTATAATATACATATGTATACATGTTATAAGATAATGTGTGTGTCTCTGGTGGGTGTCTCTATGTCCCGTAAGCTAGCTGTCCGACAAATTAGTGATCGATAAGCATTAATAATGAAGTCGAAGATGATCGGTTAATCCACTAGAGTCAGTGACCTATTCATTCCAAAGACTGAAACTACACACACACACTTAAACTACTTACATACCTATATATATATATATAATACACACTTATCTGTATATACACACATCCAAATATTCATGTATATTCTCGTTATATATATATATATATTTGTATGATATATGTAAGTATATACATATTGATATACATACACATATATACACTCATACATGCATTCACAAATTCATACATACACGTATATATATATACACATACATGCATTCACAAATACATAAACACATCTCTATATGCAAATATATATATATATATATATATATACAAACACGCACTCACATACACCTTGTACCCAGATTTATCTTCCGTAGTTAAATAATCGTTTAAAAAAAAGTTTATAAATTCGATATTTGTATTTCTGAGAATTTTTATGAATCAACTTTTGCTGACGTCGGCCGACGCCAAGTTTTCCTATTCCATTCCGGATCTTGACCTCATTTATTCATTAATCTAAAACCATTTTGCTTCTATTATTTATTTAACTCCGAACAAGTAAAAAGTAGCTACCGGCTTATTAGCCTGGCGATCGGGTTTCGATTTAGGAGTTAAGTTGCCCTATTCGCAGACCAAACAAAAGGATGAACCTCATACGAGGTCGCTGGACATGCTAGAAACAGCCGCCAAATCTTTATAAAAGTCACTAAACCCGACCTTACTGTCTGTGAACAGCTGATTGAAAAATGTTAAATGAAAAGGGAGTGGTCATAGCCGGAACGCCATTGATTATAGATCTGATTAGAATAGACCTGGAGCTAAAGAGAAACCACAACAGGTTTTTTCTGTTTAATGAAAAAGAGCCATTGAGAGCGCCATAGATGGAAGCCAAGAAGGAATGTCGGTGACGAGTTTGCGTCAGTGTGGTCACTGACTTTGCTAGAAATAGCAGCCGAATGACCGTCAGCCTCTACGTTGGATAATTGTAGCCATGGAGATAGTTTATGTCTGGGGGGAAAAAAAATCTTGGGTGGGATTGTCATGGCTAGAATACCTTCGGCTTGGAATGATTTCAGACGAACAACAACAACAATAAGGAGTAACACTGATGCTGCCAAGTAATCGAATATGACTCTACGTGGTCGCTCGAACTCCTAGAAGTAGCAGCCAAATCCTTATACATTACTATACTGTCTTTTAAGAGCACGGTCACGTTTGATAATATAAGACTGGGGGTAATGATAATAATTAATTACTTGTCTGAATACGACGGGGTGATCATGGCTGGACTGTGTTCCACTATAGGTCCACTTTATTAGGACTGACCTACGGTTAAACAACAGCACGGCGCTTACAGTATCCAGCAATATTACAGGTGTTTGTTGACTCCGTTCCGAGTTCGCGTCCGACCGATATCTAAAAAGGTACCAAGTAATATTTTGAGGTTTCTATGTATTGACGAAATCAACCGTATAGACACCGGATATATATAAATATATATATATATATATATATATATATATATATATATATATATATATATATATAATTTTTTTTCAAAATGTAACCACATGTGAATTGTTGGCAATTTTCTTCCTCCGTCTTCCCTTCTATTGGACTTTCCTCTGTTTTCGAAGAAGAGCGTCTGCTCGAAACGTTAAACCATCTTTCTTTCCTTTCCTGAGCGTCTGCTAATATTTTACATGTACCACGTCCTCGCGTTGTTGTATTTTTGTGTTAGTTCTTCTTTTTCTGGATTTAGCTGTATTTTATATATAAGACATACGTAAACAACAAGACTTCTGTTAGAAAGCAGAATGGGCCACATAAGAGCTACCTGCTAGAATCCCTGAATGTCAACATAAATTGCAAACGATGGTGTTTTATTCTTTATAACTTGTACGATAAAAATAGTAATTAAGTTCGTTTAATTAGTCTTACTAATCAGATTCCCTCGTTGGTTCATAGTGCCTTAATTACACTACACGTGTGGAAATCCCGAATGTCCGCATAAATCCAAAGGTATACTGTTTTTTTATGTCTATAAAATGTGCCATAAAATGGTAAACGAACTCTTGTTTAATTAGCTTTAACTTTCGTTTATGTGGGAAAATGATGCATTTGTAAACTGAGGAGAATGTAAAATCTCCTTTCTAGGTTTATTTACATTGTCGACAACCACATACACACTTGTATGTGTATATATATATATATATATATATATATATATATATATATATATATATATATATACACACATATGTTTGTTTCTATGTTATAATAACAACAGTTTTACATTAATTGAAGACTTACTCAATACACTTGGTAGAGTGCAAATTTATTATTAATTAACAAGACATATTTTTGACAGTGACTTCGAAGCATCAGCAAGCCAAGCCCTCGTCGAACAGCAATCCGACGATGGCTTAGCTGGCCGAATCTTCGAAGTCACTGTCAATAATATTCTTTAAAATTATATATATGTGTGTGTGTGTGTGTGTGTGTGATTTATATATAATGTAATACATGTATATAATGGATTTGTGTTTGTGGTATATATCATGTTATATGTATATAATTGCCCGTGAACTTTACAGCCTACGATGTCTAGTATATATACACACACACAGTTTTTTTTATACAAAGGTTGACCTATCTATATTTCATGGCACCTTGAGCAAGTGTCTTCTACTATAGCCTCGGGCCGACCAAAGCCTTGGTAGACGGAAACTGAAAGAAGACCATCGTGTATATGTATGTATGTATGTATATATATATATATATATATGTGTGTGTGTGTGTGTGTATATATATATATATATATATATACATACACACACACACACACACACACACACACACACATATATGTATGTATTTGTGTGTCTGTGTTTGTCTCCACCCCACCCCATCGCTTGACAACCAGTGTTGGCGTGTTTACGTCCCCGTAACGTAGCGGTTCAGCAGTTGCGACCGATAACATAAGTACTAGGCTTACAAAGACAAAGTCCTGGGGGTTTTCTTCGACTAGAAAAAGGCGGTGCTCCAGCATGGCCGCAGTCAAATGACTGAAGCAAAAGAAAAATAAATCCCATCTATCTATCCATCTCTCTCTCTCTCTCTCTCTCTCTCTCTCTCTCTCTCTCTCTATGCAATGCATCATTATTAGTAGGTACCATCAGAGAGAGAGAGAGAGAGTGAGAGCCTGGGAAGAGAAAGTGGAGCGTTTTGTCATTGACTTGTTTCACAAGAGTACATCTGAGATGCCAGATAAATCAATCGATTCCAGCAAACAAACGAAACCAAGTCGTGGAATCGAGATAGGTTGTTCTACATAGACACACACACACACACACACAAAGCGGCAGGCATGCATGCACAGACGCACGCTCACTTACACGTACAGAAGCACGTTATCTCAAGAACTCTCTCTCCATCTCTCTCTCTCTCACACATTCACACTCACTAATAATAATAATAATAATAATAATAATAATAATAATAATGGTGATGATGTCAGTTGCTACTAAATTCTTCGATTTAATTCTCAAGTTCTTGACATCAGACCTCTTTAACAGGTAAACGCAAAACTATCTGCGG
>NC_142951.1:34278236-34283236 GCF_046866305.1 Octopus bimaculoides | reverse complement strand
CCTTTGCTAATTAAATCATCATCATTGCTTTAACATCTGCTTTTTTGTACCTGTATGGGTTAGATGAAATCTATTAAAGCAGATTTTCTATGAGCCAATACCTTTCTTGTTGCCAACCCTCACCTAATTCCAAACAAGATTAATATTTTCTCCAAGGCTGAACATGTTTTCACAGAAGTTTGGAAATGAATGTCATTGCTTGTATGGCAGTGACCCATTCTTACAACTATGGGTATGTCTGTATACATTTACTTATACATCATCATCATCATCGTTTAACGTCCGCTTTCCATGCTAGCATGGGTTGGATGATTTGACTGAGGACTGATGAAACCGGATGGCAACACCAGCTTCCAATCTGATTTGGCAGAGTTTCTACAGCTGGATGCCCTTCCTAACGCCAACCACTCTGAGAGTGTAGTGGGTGCTTTTAAGTGTCACCCGCACGAAGGCCAGTCAGGCGGTACTGGCAACGGCCACGCTCAAAATGGTGTATTTTATGTGCCACCTGCACAAGAGCCAGTCCAGGGGCACTGGCAACGATCTCGCTCGATATATATATATATATATATATATGTTTCTATGTATGTATATGTATATAGTAAATGTACTTAGATATGATGTATGTACATAGGCATTGTACACACACCCACACACATGTGTGTGTGTGTGTGTATATATGTGTGTGCATGTGCTTTACGCATATACACACACGTACAAAAGTTGAGGTTTTATTTGTCTATTATTCAATAAAAATGTAGACTATGTATTTTATAACACCACTTACTCATTTATGGAAACCTCCTCCATCCCGGCTCCTCGTCCTCTTGTAAGAATTTCATTCACTGACGTTAACTCTCGCTTGTAAAAGTGCATAAAGACCACATACACATGCATGTGTTCAACGCACACACACACACACACACACACAAACACACATGTGACATTTGGTACAGGCGTGGCTGTGTGGTAAGAAGTGGTTCCGGGTTCAGTTCCATTGTATGACACCCTGGGCAAGTGTCTTTCGTTATCGTGTCGGGCCAACCAAAGCCTTGTAAATGGATTTTGTAGATGGAAACTGAAAGAATCCCATATTATTTGTGTGTGTGTGTGTGTGTGTGTACATTTTTATATATATTCTTTTATTCGTTTCAGTCATTTGACTGTGGCCATGCTGGAGCGCCACCTTTAGTCGAACAAATCGACCCCAGGACTTATTCTTTGTAAGCCTAGTACTTATTCTATCGGTTGTGTGTGTATGTGAATTTGTGTATATGGTTGTCCCTTACCAATGCCTGACAACTAGTGTCGGTTTGTTTACATCCCTGTGATGTAATGGTTCTGCGAAAGAGCCCAACAGAATATGTAACAAGCTTTAAAAAAAAACAAGTTCTGGGGTGGATTTGTTCACCTAAAACCTTTTAAGGCAGTGCCCCAGCCTGGCTGTAGTCCAATGACTGTAATAAGTAAAAGATAAAAGGTGTGGCTGTGTGGTCAGAAGCTTGTTTCCCAACCACATGGTTCTGGGTTCAGTCCCACTGCGTGGTACCTTCGGCAGGTGTCTTCTGCTATAACTTTGGTCCGACCAAAGTCTTGTGAGTGGATTTGGTAGATGGAAACTGAAAGAAACCCATCATATATATATATATACTTATGTGTGTGTGTCTGCGTTTGTCCCCCCCCCCCCCACCATCGCTTGACAACCAGTGTTTGTGTGTTTACATTCCTGTGACATAGCGGTTCGGCAAAAGGTATCGATAAAATAAGTCCTGGGGTCGATTTCTTTGACTAGAACCCCATTAAAGTGATGCTTCAGCATGGCCGCAGTCAAACGACCGAAGCAAGTAGAAGAACATGAGTAAATACACACGGACATTGGAGGTTTTGAATTGGTGTGTAACTCTGTGTGTGTGTAAATATAGGCCAAGTATAAATAGATATAGCTAAGCATGGGTTTGTGTCTATACAAATAGATAGTCTATTGCATGCATATATTGTGAACACTTTCCTGTTGTTTGTTCAACTGAACATTTATGTAGACGGACATTCAGACAAACAGGCAGGCAGGCAGACACGTTGATAGATAGATATATTAACAGATAGCTAGATATGTTAAGAGATAGATAGATATAAATATAGATATACATATAGATAGATGGACAGACAGACAGACACAGACAAATTGACAAACAGGTAGATAGATAGATAGACAGGTAGGTGGGCAGATGTATATGTTAACAGATGGATAGATAGATAATTTTCTTTATTGGCCACACAGGGCTGAACACAGAGGGGACAATACAAATGTAGAGCTTTTCTTTTCAAAAATGAAAAAAAAAGAAGGGGGAAAAAATAAGAAAAAAAAGTAAAATTCTGATCAAAAGGGATCAGGAAAAAAAATAAAATAAAAAGATAGAGAGATAAATGTGAACAGATAGATGGATGGCTAGATAGAAAGAAAGATAGAGGAGGCATACACTCGTACAACTGAATAGAGATATGCTGATAAACAGACAGGCAGACAGACAGATATAAAATGGTGTAGGAAGGATGGATGGGGAAAGAGAAGTAAATAAATTGATGGATTTCTTGGTCATTATATATAAGTATATTCGAAGAAACTGATGGATATTTATAAAAGATAGACAGACAAGGAAGGTTGGTTGGTAAAGAGATATGCAACAACAGACAGTTTGCAAGAGGTGAAACAGAGAGAGAGAGGTCTGCAGAGTTCTATATATAACAGACAGATGGAGGTCGACAGAGAATTAGCTGTAGAGATATGTCGATAGATAGATAGATGGATGGATATAAGTGTGAAAAACAGGTAGGTATGTAGGTAGAAAGGTCTAAATAGAGAGAGAAAGAGAGAGAGAGATACAAGAGTTGTCTGACACATCCTTTACAGTTTGTGTTTATAAACATCTTTTCATAAACATGTTTATTTGGATTTCGTTGACATACCTACCATAGTTAGCTATCACAACTTGAAAATTAAGGCTTGACACATTGTGTGTATGTGTGTGTGTTTAACCTTCTTATTGATGCTGCTGCTGATGATGTGTGTGATGTACATCGTGTGTACATCATCATCGCCATCATCATAATTTAACGTCCGTTGTCCATGCTAGCATGGGTTAGACAGTTTGACCAGAGCTGGGGAGCTGCACCAGACTCCAGTCATGGTTCCTCCAGCTGGATGCCCTTCCTAATGCCCACCACTTTATGCACTGTGCTGGGTGCTTTTACGTGGCATCGCCAGGTGCTTTTACCTGTGTGCATATGTGTATAGGTTTGTATGTTCGTATATGTGTGTGTATGTATATGTCTGTGTATATATGTATGTTTTGGGTCTCTAGACGCTTTGAGAGCTCCCAGGCAAATCAATACTCTGGGCCCTATGGTATTCATTTATTGACAGTAAACCACAACATAGATAAGAATTGAGCCCCTAGAGCCATGAGGATCACCTAGCAAATCAATGCATTGGGCCCTTATAGTGTTTATCTATTGGCAGCTAGCTACAGCATAGATCAGGATTGGTGCCCTAGACCCAGGAGAGCCCCCGGGTCACTACCTCGTGCACACATGCTTTAAGATGTCACTATGTGTAATGTCTGGGTCCATAATTGACAGAATACAAATAAGCTTAGAGAAAAACTAAGTTCAAGAAGAACCTGATGAAGTGTGAGAGAGAGGACTGAGTGATGGTATGGACATGGAAGTCGTTACCTTGTGTTTTGATATCATGTGTTAGTTGTAAACGAATGCCACTGACATACAAGAGGTGTTGTTCATTTGTAGTCTTGCATGAAAATACATCTGGCCATTGTGCTGGTGGTTTTTTTTTTGAAGGGCTTTGATGTATTTTCCTTTGAAAGAAGGGAAAGTTTGGGGTAGGAAAAGCATTCAGCCATCGAAAATCTGCCTCAATGAAGTCAGTGTTTGGAAATTTTGGTAAAATTTTGCTGGAGGGTTTTAATTAAGGAATAGAAAGTTTCCATCATAGAACAGGTAGTGATTTCAGGTGGAAGATCAAAATGGTTCAGTGTTATTCCGTACTGTCTAACTGTGACTTTGTCAACCGATTTTGGGTCTTTTAGTTGTGCTTTTACAGAACTCACCAAATGCAATATTATATTGGCTTTCCTTAACCTCTGGGTCTTCACAATTTTAAACTCATTAATGCTGATTCAAACTACTAGTGCCTTGAGGTTAATTACTAACTCAATCTTAATTTCATTCTTAATTAATCCTTCTGATACAAACCTGGCTGTGGCTGCCCTAGGTTCTGTTACCGACTTTTTGTTTTGAATTAAAACCTTTTATCAAAATTTCATGTTAATTCATATTCCAAACACCAGGTTAATAACAACCAAGTCATTTTAATAAATTTTTCATTATTTTCAAAATGAATTGAAACAAAGACAAAAATATGGTAACGAAAGGGTTAACTCTTTTGATACCAACCAACCTGTCTTTTGGTTCTATGATACAAATTCCCCAGTGATCTAAATTAAAACCTTCCATCAAAATTTCATGTTAATTTATCTTCCAAACATCAGGTTAATAATTAACAAAGTCCTTTTAATAAATTCTTCATTATTTTCAAAATTAATTGAAACCACCAAAGCAGTCTATTTCAACAGAAAAATGGTAACAAAAGGCTTAAATTAATAACTTCACAATACAAATTAACTCATGATTAATATTGTGTGGTTTTAAAAAAATCTTTTAACAGCTAATTAGGAGTCATTAGAATGTAAGACAAATTACCTTTCCGGTATTTGTTCCACTTCTTATTCTTTGGTGCCAGACTTAATGCGTTCCTTGGTTGAACACCTCTGTCTGGTTTTCCTGTACCTTTAGCAGAGTCCACTCTGTTGTTACCTGGGTCACCACCAATATTTGGTTCTTGGGTGCCTTCAGCACACAGCTACAAGCATTAGCGCTAAGGTTCCTTTTTGACGATCAATTCTTTCTTTTCTTCCACCAGTCTT
>NC_142951.1:34245736-34273236 GCF_046866305.1 Octopus bimaculoides | reverse complement strand
GACAACTTTTGGGTTTTGTGAATATGTGAATTAGTTCTCTGGGACTTAAGTTTTATTCCTTTATAGAATCGAAGCTGGTCACCAATGAAGTGATGAGGCTATTTTGTTATTTCATCCCTTCAGCATTCAGACGACTCTGTCAAATGGAATGCTTCTTTATTCATATTGTTTAGAATTCATCATTATCATCATCGTCGTTTAACGTCCGCTTTCCATGCTAGCATGGGTTGGACGATTTGACCGAGGACTGGTGAAACCGGATGGCAACACCAGGCTCCAATCTGATCTGGCAGAATTTCTACAGCTGGATGCCCTTCCTAACGCCAACCACTCCGAGAGTGTAGTGGGTGCTTTTACGTGCCACCGCCACAGAGGCCATTCCGGCAGTACTGGCAACGGCCACGCTCAAAATGGTGTATTTTTACGTGCCACCTGCACAGGAGCCAGTCCAGCGGCACTAACCATGCATTATCTTGTGGCTTTGAGATTTCAACGATGTGATTGTTTGTTTTTAGAATGACACTGTTGGGTAGGTGTGAGAAGCCTGATCTGGTTGGTTTGCATTTAAAACATGTAGAATATTTAGGCTGAACATTGCTCATGTAAACACTAAAGGATTAATAACTACAAAGTTGTTTTAATAATTCTTCGTTATTTTTCAAAATTAATTACATTAGAGGCAAAATGTATTTCAAGAGAAATTAGAGAACCGAAAGGTCACCCCCATTTGAGGTCAACACTCACAAAAACCACGCCTAGTTCTACGAGACAAACTTCTTTTTTTAAAATGACCTAAATTAAAACTTTTTTATCAGTTTCATGCTAATTGATGTTCCAAACACCATTTTAATAAGAGCAAAGTTATTTAACTAAATTCCTCATTATTTTCAAAATTAATTAAAACATAGACATGTATGTAAACAGAAATACGGTAACAAAAATTAATTTTGATACCAACCTACCTGAGACTATTCTTGGCTTCTATGATAATATTTCATGTTAAATTATCTTTCAAATACTGGTTTAATTACAGAAATGCTAATTTACCTAATTCTTCATTATTTTCAAAATTAATTGAAAATAAGGCAGTGTGTTTCTGCAGAAATATAGTAGCAAAAAGATTCTATTGGTTTCTATGATAGCATTTCATGTTAATTTACTTTCCAAATATCAGTTTAATAACAGCAGTGTCTTACTAAATTCTTTATTATATTCGAAATTAATTGAAACCAAAGCAGTGTATTTTTAAAGAACTGTAATGAGAAACGGGTTAACTACGAATGTCCTTGAAAGAGTACAATATATATACTTTTAACTAGAATTAAAATGAAATGAAATAGAACAAACATCCCAGAATATTATCATTTCCCATCCTATATTAAAGAAAAATAAAGTCTTGACGTCTTTCTCAAAAGAAAAGATTAAAAAAAATAAAGGAGGAAAGAGGAGAATGTAAAAGTCAGATTTATCTTGCTAGGAAAAAACTATGTCAACGAACGACCGAACACGCCTATACATCTATAGAGCCGCATAAATATGCAAGCAAATTGAAGTCGTCAAATTACTTGTGTTATGAGTACAAAGTAAATAGCTAAATAATGAAAGACTGGGGAGAGAGAGAGAGAGAGAGCATAACGGTGGTGGTGGTGATTGGCAGCGGTGTAGAAGAGATGAGGGGGGAGATGGAGGGGGCTTGACCATTCATACATATACACACGTGTGTATACATATATATGCATACTTAAATAAATAAATATATATATATATATATATATACACACACACACAAACATATATACATGTATATATGTCCAAGAATGCCAGCATAGAAAACAGATGTTAAATGATGGTGATAATTATATATATATATATATATATATATATATGTATATGTGTGTATATATATATATATATATATATATATATATATATATGTATGTATATGTGTATATATATATATATATATATATATATATATATATATATATGTATGTATATGTGTATATATATATATATATATATATATATATATATATATGTATGTATATGTGTATATATATATATATATATATATATATATATATATATATATGTATGTATATGTGTATATATATATATATATATATATATATATGTATGTATATGTGTATATATATATATATATATATATATATATATATATATGTATGTATATGTGTATATATATATATATATATATATATATATATATATGTATGTATATGTGTATATATATATATATATATGTATGTATATGTGTATATATATATATATATATATATATATATGTATGTATATATATATATATATATATATATATATATATATGTATATATATATGTATATATATATATATATATAAACGTGTACATGTATTTATGATACTATACAAATATTTGTGTATGTGAGTATATATATATATATATATATATGTATATATATATGTATATATATATATATATATATAAACGTGTACATGTATTTATGATACTATACAAATATTTGTGTATGTGAGTATATATTGTATATAGATACATCTTTTAGTTTCAGCCTGAGGGCATATAATATACATACATATATATATATATATATATACATGCACACACATTTACTTATACGTATACTAAATACATGTATGTGTACATGTACATACACATATATGTATATATATATTTATGTATGTATCTTATACTGACACACACACTTATGTGTGTGGATGAATTGTTTGCCTTATGATGTCTCCAATTTCCGCAGCTTTGCATCCCAAATAACCATGAGGTATTTATTAGTTTAAAGCCGAGATAAAGAAGTCTTTAAAAGCATCAAGTTCAATGTACTGTTGCTGGCTGTGCCCATTCCAAGCTGTTCACTTGCTTTTACAACATGTCTATATATATGTGTGTGTGTGATCGTCGTTTAACGTCAGCTTTCCATGCTGGCATGGGTTGGACGGTTTGACTGAGGCCTGGCAAGTCAGAAGGCTTCACCGTGTGTGTATATATGTGTGTGTGTGTGTGTGTATATATATATAGGAGTATGCATATACCCATATATATGAATGTATGTATATACATACATACATATATATATATATATGTGTGTGTGTGTGTATGTTTGTATGACATTGAACTTATAATAAGCAAACAACACAAAAACGAAAAATCACATGATTTATTCAGTAAAAAAAAATTCCCTTACAGCAAAAAAAATATGAATAAATAAAATCCTGAAACAAAATGATGTAACTTACTCACACACACAAAAAAAATAAATAAATAGCTAAAAAAAAAAAAGAAATGAAGAAGAAACTCAAAAGAAGTTTATTTCAACAATTTCATAAATGTTCTTAAATGATATTTTCTGGTCCTCACTTGATACAGAGCTAACTCTTTTAGTTTCACATTCACTGTTTTCAAAATTGAATAATTGATTTTGTTCTGAAAAACGTTCCGTGTGTGTGTGTGTGAACAAGTGGTTGTATGGTTAAGGAATTTGCTTTCCCACCAAATGGCTTCAGTTTCAATCCCATCTCATGCCATCTTGAGTAGTTGCCTTCTATTACAGCCCTAGGTTGACCCAAAAGTGGATTTGGTAGACAGAAATCCCGTTGCTATATATATTATAGGCACTGTGTTGTAAGAAGCTTGCTTCCCAACCACATGGTTCTGGGTTCAGTCCCACTGCACTGTATCTTGGGCAAGTGTCTTCTACTATGGCCCCATGCTGACCAAAGCCTTGTGAGTGGATGTGGTAGACGGAAACTGAAAGAAGCTTGTCGTGTGTGTAGATAGATATAATATTTGGGATATTATAATTATCTAATTAGGATTAATTTAGAAACACTTGCTTTATTAAATTTTATTAAAAGACATTTTATCTCTTGGATCTATGGAATTTTTTCGTCAGAGACCAAGGGTTCTACCAACCCAGTTTGGAAATCTTACCCTGGGCTGTTCTCAGCATCCTAGTTGGAACTCTTGGTCTCAGTGTTTCTCAACCATTTCTTTTGCCTATGGAACCCTTTGATTTCTGTTTTACTTGGGTGGGCCTTCAGAACCATTCGATGTGTTAAAATATTCCGTTATATTCTTCTTACTAAATATAATCAGGAATTGTGTAAAAGAGAAATTAAAAAAAATATTTTGTGCATTGAAGAAACATAACCAATTTATTGCATCAATTTTAACAACGCTATAGGGACTCCCGACGGTCGTAGGAACCTCCAACAGTCAGAGGGTCCTCAGTTGAGGGCCATGGATCTACTTAAATGTGTCCCAGGATGGCCACAGAAGAATATGCTATAGACATTATGACATTTTGTTTAATTAAAAGGAATTGCATTACCAATACGTTATGAAATCAGATATGTTGTTTTTATGGTTTTAATTAGGTTGATTAATTAATAATTTATACAGATTCACATGCGTATTTTAGCATTGTTATGGAATTAGGTCCGAGAGAATCAATTTGTAGTTTGAGTTGTTTATTTATCTGCAGAGGATTAATGGCCAAGTTGACCTCGGTGGGATTTCGGCTTGGAGTGGAAACAAATACTTCAAGGTATTCTAGCCACCACTCCAGTAAACCTGTCAACCCACCGCCCGTTCGTATGTGTGTGTGTGGTGTTATTTGCTTTCTGTTAATTTTAGCTTTGGCAGCCTTGTATATGTTACACGGTGTAAATATTCTTTTTATTCCCCGTCTGACAAAAGTACGCTTGCACTTTATAGGCAGATATGAGGCAACCAAGGTTTTCGTAGGCTGGTTGCAGAACTGCTTAGAGGACACAGCAGCATATATACACACATATATATAAGTGTGTGAACATGTATATATATTTACACACGCACACACACGTGTATATTGTGATATATATATAGGGTGCAATAATATGTGTTTTGATATGAATGTATATATATATATATAGAGAGAGAGAGATTGTATATAATTGTGTGTATGTGTGCGTGTGTAGTTTTTAATTGGCGAAACTCCTCGCTAATTAATTAGTAAATTAATTTATCTCAATACATTGTTCATATTTTCTTTTTTATGTATTTATATTTATTTATTTAGGTAGATAGATTCTTTCTTCTTTAAATTAACTCAGCAAATTTTTAGGAAAGGGATTGTTCTCAGTTCTGGCATAATTAGTTGCCAGAAAGGGAATAGTAGTTATTATCATCATCATCATCATCATCATCATTATTATTATTATTATTATTATTATTATTATTATTATTAATTAGCTAACAGAATTGTTAACATGTCGGGCAAAACGCTTAGCAGCTCTTTGCTATGTTCTGAGTTCAAATTCGGCCGAGGTCAACTTTGCCTTTCATCCTTTCGGGGGTCGATAAATTAAGTACCAGTTGCGTACTGAGGTCGATATAATTGACTTGTTCCCTCCCACAAAACTGCTGCCCATTTTATCCATCTTTATGTTCTGAGTTCAAATTCCACCAACGTTGACTTTGCCTTTTTTTGTCCTTGGGGCGGGGGGGGGGGGTTGATAAAATAAGCCTCAGTTAAAAGTTGCTGGGCTTGTGTCAAAATTTGAAATCAATTTAGAAACAGTGAGTTGGTATTATAGGACCAGGGGTGGTTACGGATGGGTTGGTGCCAAGGGTTAACCCTTTCGTTACCATATTCCTGTTAAAATATACTGCTTTCGTTTAAATTAATTTTGAAAATAACAAAGAATTTAGTAAAGTCATTTTGTTATTATTAAACTGGTTTTCAGAACATAAACGAACGTGAAATTTTGATGGAAGATTTTAATTTAGATCATTTTAAAACAGGAAGTTTATATTCTAGAACCGAGAGTGGGCTAATGTGTGCTGGTACCATATTTTTGTAGAAAATACATTGCTTATGTTTCAGTTAATTTTAAAAATAATTAGGAATTTAGTAAACTAACTTAGCTTTTATTAAGTTGGTGTTTGGAATGTGAATTAACATGAAATTTTGATGGCAAGTTTTAATTTAAATCATTTTAGAACAGGAAGTTTGTATTCTAGAACCAAGGGTGGTGCCAGGTGGGTTTGAATCAAGAGACTGAACTGTTTTGTTACCATATTTCTGTTGAAATTCATTGTCTTAGTTTCAATTAATTTTGAAAACAATGAAAAATTTATTAAAATAAGTTTGTCATGATTAACGTGATGTTTGGAACATAGACTAACATGAAATTTTGATGGAATGGTTAAATAGAGATTGCTTTAAAATAGTCAGCTTGTATATCATCGAAGCAGGAGCAGTCTCAAGCAGATTGGTACCAAATGGGGTTAACCCATTTGGTATCATATTTCTTCTGTTGGAATATTTTGCCTTTCGGTCAATTAATTTTGAAATAATGAAGAATTTAGAAAACTAACTTTGTTATTATTATCCTAATGTTTGGAAGATAAATTAACGTGAAATTGATGGAAAGTTAAATAATTTTAGACTAAAAGGTTTGCATCATAGAACCGGGCACCATCTCGAGTGTGTTTTAACCTTTTTATTGGTGGTTCTTACGTGGGTGTATATGTTTATGTGTCTGTGTTTGTCCCCCCACCATTACTTGACAACCGATATTGGTATGTTCACGTCCCCCGTAACTTAGCAGTTCGGCAAAGGAGGCCAATAGGATAAGTTCTAGGCTTACAAAGAATAAGCCCTGGAGTCGATTTGTTCGACTAAAGGCGGTGCTCCAGCATGGCCGCAGTCAAATGACTGAAACAAATGAAAGAATAAAAGAATAAAAGAACTCTATGTGTATGTATTCCTGTTTATCCAAGAACCAACACAATGGACACACCCACATACACACACACACACACACACACACACACACACACACACACATACATACATGCAGACATCCATACATATTTAGCAACTCGTGCACGCACTTCTCCCTTTACACATACACACTCTGACATAAACCCATTGATCGAACAGAGATCTCTTAGTCATGTGTCTATGCCTCCTCCACTCCTCCACTCCTTCTCCCCCTATTCATCCTTGATCTCTTACTTTCTCTTTCTCTTTGTGTCACTTTCTCTTTCTCTTTGTGTCACTTTCTCTTTCTTTCTCTCCTCCCTCCCATCTCTCTCTCTCTCACTTTTTCTCTCTATATATATATGTGTATATATATATATATATATATTTCATATATATACACACACATATACAAATATATATACTTGTATGTCTATATACATACGTATATAAGTATATCTATATCTGAATATATATATATATATGTATGTGTGTGTGTGTGTGTGTGTGTGTGTGTATAAACATATCTATGTCTCTGTGTGTTTGTGTGTGTGTATATATATATATATAAATTTGTTTCAGTCATTTGACTGTGGCCATGCTGGAGCACCGTCTTCAGTCGAGCAAATCAGCTCCAGGACTTATTCTTTGTAAGCCTAGTACTTATTCTATCAGTTCTTTTGCCGAACTGCTAAGTTATGGGGACGTAAACACACCAGCATCATATATATATATATATATATATATATATATATATATATAGGCGCAGGAGTGGCTGTGTGGTAAGTAGCTTGCTTACCAACCACATGATTCTGGGTTCAGTCGCACTGCGTGGCACCTTGGGCAAGTGTCTTCTGCTATAGCCTCGGGCCGACCAAAGCCTTGTGAGTGGATTTGGTAGACGGAAACTGAAAGAAGCCCGTCGTATATATGTATATATATGTGTGTGTGTGTGTGTGTGTGTATGAATATGTTTATGTAATATATATACACATACACATGCGTGCATATATATATGTAAACACATGCTCACACATTTATATATGTATATATATATATATATATATATATATATATATCTAAATGCATTGTTTGTGTCTGTGCATGTGCCTGTGAGCAGATATGTGTGTGTGTGTGCATACAAGCAAGCGAGCGATTCTACATCTTTTCTTGTTTCTCCCTCTCTCTATTTCACTCATACACTGACCTATATACACAGCTTCACTGACGAAGAAGAAGAAGAAGAAGAAGCGAAAAAAAAATCTATCGATTTATATTCTCACAAAAGACTTTCCTTTGCCCCTTACACCTCATCGACCTCCTCCCACCACCCATTCTAAATCCAGAGATGTGGACAGTGGAGCCGCATTGGGGGGACAAAATGGATGCGTGTTATCATTCATGCCTTTCCTTCAAGATTATGAGAGATACTGAGTGTACAATTACATTGTATGCTGAGACGTGGAAATCCTCCTTAAAGACAGTGTGTGTATGTGCGTA
This sequence comes from Octopus bimaculoides, assembly GCF_046866305.1. Taxonomy (NCBI): domain Eukaryota; kingdom Metazoa; phylum Mollusca; class Cephalopoda; order Octopoda; family Octopodidae; genus Octopus; species Octopus bimaculoides. The sequence goes on along the minus strand of NC_142951.1, from coordinate 34,264,956 downwards.
AAAGTACACGCCATCGGGCCACGACAAAGCTTTTGCGCACGTCAGCAAATGTTTTATTTGCTCTTTCGATATAAGAATGACGATCCTTAGTCAGCTGTGAACGACAGATTCAGTGTCTGTAGCTGATGAAGCATAATGACACAACGATCGGTATGACACGCTCCACTGATGTCTTTCACGGCCCAGTGATATGGTTTTTCATAGGCGCGGGCGTGGCTGTGTGGTAAGAAACTTGCTTCTCAACCACAAGGTTCCGGGTGTCTCTGGGTTCAGATCTCACCGCATGGCACCTTGGGTAATTGTTTCCTACCGTAGCCTCCTCAGGTCGACCAACCGAAGCCTTGTTAGTGGATTTGGTAGATGGAGACTAAAAGAAGCCCATCATGTGTGTTTGTGTCTGCGTATGTCACCCACCACTGCCTAACAGTCGGTGTTGGTGTGTTTATGTCCCTGTAACTTAGCAGTTTAGCGAAAGAGACCGAGAGAATAAGTACCAGGCTTGGGGGTCGATTCAGTCAAATAAAAGCTCTTTCTGGTATTTGCCCCAGCATGACCGCAGTCTAATGACAAACAAGTAAAATATAAAAGACAAAAGATTGTCTTTAAGGGGAATTTCCCTTCCAGGACATCCTCCCCAATGAGACTCCTTCCATGTTTGTGTGTACACGGACGTTTTAAATATGATTGTATGCATCTGCATTTTAGTCATTGTCTTTTAGTGTGCTTCTATTTAATTATGGATTTCTAAATGAATCATCAATAACGAATTTGCAGAAAAAACATCACTCAAATATTGCAGGATGTGTTTTCTGGGAGTGCCGCATCTTCCGACCAAAGATGGTAAATTTTCTTAGTCACTATTCTCACTTCTCAAGTATCATGATGTAATCCGGTTGTAATTTCACTTACACTCAGAGGCTAGGGTTATAAAGCCTTTCGGGGTTGATGAAATGGGTACCAGTTATGTAATGGAGTCAATGTAATCGACCTATCACCTCCCCTAAAATTTCACGCCTTGTGCTTATAGTAGAAAAGATTATTATTATTATTATTATTATTATTATTATTATTAAGGCGGTGAGATGGCAGAAACGTTAGCACGCCGGGCGAAATGCTTAGCGGTATTCCGTCTGTTTTTTACGTTCTGAGTTCAAATTCCGCTGAGGGCGACTATGCCTTTCATTTTTTTTTTCGGAGTCGATAAATTAAGTACCATTGAAACCCTGGGGTCGATGTAATCGACTAGTCCCCCTCCCCCAAAATTTCAGGGGAAAATGCCTAGAGTAAGAAAGCATTATTATTATTATCATTATTATTATTATCATTATTATTATTATTGTTATCATTATTATTACTATTATTATTATTATTATTATTATTATTATTATTATTATTATTATTGTTATCATTATTATTATTATTATTATTATTGTTATCATTATTATTATTATTACTATTATTATCATTACTATTATTATCATTATTATTATTATTACTATTATTATTATTATCATTATTATTATCATTATTATTATCATTATCATTATTATTGTTATCATTATTATTATTATTATTATTATCATCATTATTATTATTATTATTATTATCATTATCATTATTATTATCATTATTATCATTATCATTATTATTATTATCATTATTATTATTATTATTATTATTTTGATGTCTGAAAATGCATTGAAATGTGTTCGGTGACGACTAAAAAAAAAAACCTCATCACCCCACCCCCACCACCATCTTCATCGTCCGCTACCGTCTGTCCACCCCTTATCACATTCAGTTTTCTCCACCCGACTTTCGTTTTCTTGTCTCTTCGTAATTCTATTATTTGCCCCCCCTCCCTGCCTTTCTTTTAATATTTATCTTCCCTCCCTCTGTCACTCTCTCTCTCTCTCTCTCCATTGCATCTCTCTCTCCATTGCATCTCTCTCTCTTCCGTCTCCCTCCCACTCTCTCTCTCTGTCGTCTGCCTTCCATGTCTCTACCTCCCGTCTCTCTTCTGTCTGTTTCTCCCCTCTCACTAATTCTATAAGTCTCTCTCTCTCTCTACCCCCCCCCCCCCACCGCTTTCTCACCTACCTCTCCCTTTCTCCCCCTCTCTCCTTTTCATCTCCCCGTCTCTCTCTTTTATTCCGTTGCTTTGGTGATCCATCTGAAAACCGTAAATTGCTTGATTCTCTGCTCGTCTTTTCTCAATCAGCCCGTCTGTCCGCCTGCTTGCCTGCGTGTCTGACTACCTACCAGCCAACCAACCAGCCAACCAGCCAACCATCTTACCTACCTACCTGCTCTGCTCGACTCTGCTCTGCTCTGCCTGTCTGCCTGCCTGCCCAGGTCAGGTGTCCTTATACGCACACCACCAATATTCCTACTGTTGCTGCTGTTAGAACACACAGCGAGGCGGAGGCGGAGGCGGCGGCAGCAGAGCGTGCGCATCTCTATTCACGGAATATATTAGTTCTTCTTCTTCTTCTTCTTCTTCTTCTTCTTCTTCTTCTTCTTCTTCTTCTTCTTCTTCTTCTTCTTCACTACCCTGTTAGGAGTGAGAGAGAGAGAGGGAGAGAAGGACAGAGTCAGAGAGAGAGAGGGAGGTGATCTTAGCTCTGCCGCTACCTACTTAGATGAGTTAAGCTCTCTGTGTCTCCTTGTGAATGTCTCAAACACACACACACACACACACACACACCTGTGTGTGTGTTATATATATATATATACACACTGACACACATATGTGTGTATATATATATATATATATATATATATATAATTATAGTTAACCATTTGCATATTTCTGCATATGCATACTCGTGTGTGTATATACATTTTATGTATTGCAAATATAATTACATAATGTACAAATATATATTGATGTATCTCATTGTGCATTTATATGAAATACGTATATATTATATATTTTTTTAATATAGAATTATATAATGTACAAATATATATTCACATATTTTGCACCAAATATATATATACATATTTCGTTATACATGTACACACACACACACACAGTGTATATATTTATATATATATATATTTAGGCACAGGAGTGGCTGTGTGGTAAGTAGCTTGCTTACCAACCACATTGGTCCAGGTTCAGTCCCACTGCGTGGCACCTTGGGCAAGTGTCTTCTACTATATCCTCGGGCCGACCAAAGCCTTGTGAGTGGATTTGGTAGACGGAAACTGAAAGAAGCCCGTCGTATATATGTATATGTGTGTTTGTGTGTCTGTGTTTGTCCCCCCAACATTGCTTGACAACTGATGCTGGTGTGTTTACGTCCCCGTAACCTAGCGGTTCGGCAAAAGAGACCGATAGAATAAGTACTAGGCTTCCAAAGAATAAGTTCTGGGGTCGATTTGCTTGAGTAAAGGCGGTGCTCCAGCATGGCCGCAGTCAACTGACTGAAACAAGTGAAAGAGTAAAGAGTATATATACATTCTTTTAGGATTTTACATGTTTCAATCCTTGACTGAATTGCTGTCACCCTGGGGCACTACAGTAAAACCTGTCAGGCAGTTACATCAATACTGCTGTGTATTTCCCTATTGGTACTTTTTTATCACTCTCTATTTGGTCAACCACTGATTCCACAGCTGCTATTTTGGCCGATTGTCATTTTGTAGAGCTTCAGGTCACTCCATATATATATAATGTGAGTGAAATTGGTTAGAAGAAAACTTAGTGAAGCCCATTGTATAGATTTATATAGTCTTGTCACACATACACATACACACTATCATATTGATTCTCCCTCAAAATTACATTAAAGGATATATATGTATTTGGATTGCTCAGCCACTTAGACCCTAATTCAGGGGCAGGTAATTTATCAGAGATCAAACAACTGCATCCTCATATTCAAACGATGAAGAGCCACCCACATACACACCATCACCTTCGTCTTAATGTCTACTTTTCCATACTTACATCGATCAGATGGTAAATGCTTTGTAACAGAGTTTCTTGCGGTCAAAGACCCTTCCTTCTTGATGCCGAATTGTACTCGTTCCAAAGTGATGTAATAAGCCTTCCAATTTGTTGAACAACAGAACGCCCTTCCCCACCGGAAAGTGTTACTTGGAGAAATGAGAAGAAATGACACCGTATGAATGGTCCTTTTGTTCACAAAGATCATGTAATCGCATAACCTGTCACGATATGCCGAGTAACCCCCGACACACTTTCACGACGGACCGCAAGCAAATGACACCATCTCATGTATCATTGATGAGGCCGTTGCTTTCAATCAATAAAGACATTAGAAGACAAAAGAAACACAGACTCACTGATAAAATACACAATAATGATGATAGAGAAGATGGAGACTGGTGCATCCTCGAAAATTAATTTCCTTTTATTTTATGATAAAATTAAAAAGAAATAAATTGTGAGGCTGTACCAGTCTCCACATTCTCTATCATCATAATTATTTCAAATATACACTCCAGATAATATTAGCATCCAGTAAAGTAAACACTGAATTACCCATCAGAAGGATTTACAGCGTGTGTGACAACTCATGGTAGTAATAGACGTTAAGTACTAATCAATGCAGTTAGCCATAATCTGGAGCATAACTGAGAGCTACCACAGTATCTGCCCAGATAATATATCCCTCTAAATTCATATATATATATATATTGTGGATTTGGTGGTCAGGAACAGAAGCCTAGCCAAGCTCCTGTGAAATCGTCCAACCCATGCCAGCATGGAAAGCAGACGTTAAATGATGATGATGATGAGATATATCAGTGAGTGTCTTTGTGTGTATGTTTGTCCCCCACCACTGTTTGACAAGGGGTGTTGGTGTGTTTATGTCCCAATAATTGAGTGGTTTGGCAAAAAAGGGACCAATTGAGTAAGTAGTAGGCATTAAAAAAAAATACGAATATTGGGGTTAATTCATTCAACTAATTAGTCTTCAAGGCAGTGCTCTAACATGGCCGCGATCTAATGCCTGAAAAAACAGGTAAAAACAGGTAAAAGATAAAGAAATGAAAAGACACCTCTGTGTAGCACCTAGTGTTATGGATTCCTCGTTAGTTAAAGGTGTGGGTTTAAGAGTACAAAACATGATGTGAGGCTGTTCAGGATCTTAGAGTTTGTTATCAGAGAGGTCTCGAGTTCAATGCCCTTGCTGTGCACTTTAGATATGTGCTTTTGTTTTTTTGTTTTGTTGTTGCTGTGCCCATGGGTGGGGTGTGTGGTTCTGTTGTCAGTGAAATCAAATCAGAGAGGTGGAAAAAGTTACGTGGGAGGTCAGTCAGATGCTGGAGTCTACCTGTAATTCAAAAGACACCTTTTTTGTTGTTTGTTACGCTCCATGTCATGGTGATTCTACTTAAAAAATTATGTTAAAAGTTCAAATCTCTCTCTCTCTCTCTCTCTCTCTCTCTCTCTCTCTCTCTCTCTCTGAAATATTCAGCTCCGTTATATGTCAATTCTAAATGTATGGCTAGATTTAACTCTATTTCGCAAAATTTTGATCACATAAGCTCTGCTACACTAACGTTTATGTACAGGCCTCAGATGAGTTGAGGTTTAATGTGTGTATGTCTATATATATATATATATATATATAAATATATATATATGTGTGTGTGTGTGTGTGTGTGTACATATATTGTAGATATTTTCTGTATCATATATATATATATATATATACATGACAGATTGCTCACAGCTGACTAAGGATTGTCATTTCTGTGTTCCTTTCTGTTGAAGAGCGTAGGCTCGAAACACAAAAAGCTTTCTCACTTCCCGAATGTTAAACTAATACATCGGCCCGAGGCTCTAGCAGAAGACACTTGCCCAAGGTGCCACGCAGTGGGACTGAACCAGGAACCATATGGTCGGTAAGCAAGCGTCTCACCATACAGCCACTCCTATGTATATTTTTATTAACATTTAGTTGAAGTAACAGAGTGACTCAAGTTCTGGGAGTTTCGTGTGTTGGCACTTATCAAAGTAATGACAGTTCGAAGGTATGTTAGTTTATATCACCTATATAAACTAATAGACCTTCGACCTGAGACTAGTGTGATAAGTGCCAACACATGAAACTCTCAGAACTTGAGTCACTCTGTTACTTCTGCTAAATGTTAATAAAAATATACATAGTAGCAGGAGTGGCTGTATGGTAAGAAGCTTGCTTACCAACCACACGGTCCAGGGTTCAGTCCCACTGCGTGGCACCTTGGGCGAGTGCCTTCTAATATAGTCTCGGGCCGACCAAAGCCTTGTGAGTGGATTTGGTAGATGGAAACTGAAAGGAGCCCGTCGTATATATATATATATATATATATATATGTATATGTTTGTGTGTCTGTGTTTGTCCCCCTTCCATCGCTTGACAACCGATGTTGGTGTGTTTACGTCCCCGTAAATTAGCGGTTCGGCAAAAGAGACCGATAGAATAAGTGCTAGGCTTACAAAGAATAAGTCCTGGGGTCGATTTGTTTGACTAAAGGCGGTGTTCCAGCATGGCCACAGTCAAAAGACTGAAACAAGGAAAAGTAAAAAAAAAAAAAACTCATACTCACATTTTGAGTTCTATTTTACCTGTTTGCACCAACACACACCTGTATATATATATATATATATATATATATATATATATATATATATATATATATATATATATATATATATATATATACACATATCTATATATATATATAGTACATATATATATGACATAAAAACACGTATTGTGTTTATCAAGTATTTATCTCTCACCAGATACAGTACATTACGTACATGTCTTTTATCTTTTACCTGTCTCGGTCGTTTGACTATGGCCATGCTGGGGCACCACCTTGAATTTTTAGACGAATGAATCGAACCCAGTACTTATTCTATCAGTGTCTTTTGCTGAACTGCTATGTTACGGGGATGTAATCACACCAACGCTGGTTGTCAAGTGTTGATAGGGCAACAAACACACACACACACACACACACACACACACACACACACACATACAAACACACAGATATAATATATACGACAGGCTTCTTTCAGTTTCTGTCTACCAAATCCACTCACAAGGCTTTGGTCAGCCCCAGGCTACAGTAGAAGACACTTGCGAAAGGTGGTTGGGTAGCTAGCTTCTTATTTCTTTATTGCCCACAAAGGGCTAAACACAGAGGGGACAAACAAGGACAGACAAAGGGATTAAGTCGATTACATCGACCCCCCCCCAGTGCGTAACTGGTACTTAATTTATCGACCCCGAAAGGATGAAAGGCAAAGTCGACCTCTGCGGAATTTGAACTCAGAACATAAAGATGGACGAAATGCCGGTAAGCATTTCGCCCGATGTGCTAACGTTTCTGCCAGCTCGACGCCTCACCACACAACCACCCCTACACTTATATATATATATATATATATATATATATATATATATATACACATACACAAGTGAGTGGACAACTGCAACAATATATGTATATAACTGTCAGTGCTTGGTACCTTAGTGCTTCTAGCTGAAAATTACACTAAGAGTACAAATGTTTAGAGTACACCGCATACTGTTGTACTTCGATACAATGAGGTGTTACAGTTAGCTGGATATCTAGAATAACTATTAAGAGCAACCATCAGAAAAATGATGTGCTGTGTGTGTGTGTGTGTGCGCATGACTTAGTGTGTTGTCTGGGACTGCCTCTCCTGTTCTTCCAACTTCTTTCTTCACTGTCTCATCTCACCCCCCCCCCCCCCCTTGAACCCCCTCACCCTGACCCCCCCCCCAATCACTATCTCGGTCACCCCCCCCCCCCCCCTTGAACCCTCCCCCAATCACTATCACGGTAGATATGATACCTCATCAATTTTGCGTCTGGTATTGTGTTGTTTAACCCTGAGTCAAATGAAACCTCATTGAGCAGTCAGCAGGTTTATTTATTGATCAGACAACGTCCAGCCAATTCGGCCATGACACTCCTTCCTTTTTACTCAGTATGCAGTGTTCCCAGATCCTATTATCCAGTTGGTGAAATGTCATTTGGAGGAAAACTTAGCTGCTGTTTCTAGCCAATTAAGTGACCTCATAGAGACTCCCTCTTTTGTACTACGTTGTGGTTGTTGTCGCCGTGGTTGTTATATATATATATAAGCGCAGGAGTGGCTGTGTGGTAAGTAGCTTGCTTACCAACCACACGGTTCTGGGTTCAGTCCCACTGCGTGGCACCTTGAGCAAGTGTCTTCTACTATAGCCTCGGGCCGACCAAAGCCTTGTGAGTGGATTTGGTAGACGGAAACTGAAAGAAGCCTGTCGTATATATGTATATATATATATATATATATATATGTGTGTGTTTGTGTGTCTGTGTTTATCCCCCCAACATCGCTTGACAACCGATGGTGCTGTGTTTACGTCCCCGTAACTTAGCGGTTCGGCAAAAGAGACTGATAGAATAAGTACTAGGCCTCCAAAGAATAAGTCCTGGGGTCGATTTGCTCGACTAAAGGCGGTGCTCCAGCATGGCCACAGTCAAATGACTGAAACAAGTAAAAGAGTATATATATATATATATATATGGGCATGTAGTAAGTATAACTTCTAAAACATGTGAAGGGGGAAAAAATGCAGGAACAATAACAACAACAACAACAACAGCGAACACGTTTATAGCACAGTAAATTTAAAACGCATTCCTGTTGCAGTACAAAATGTCACCGACCCCTTAAGCTTCACCGTCTCCGCCACCACCACCACCACCACCCATATTCTCCCCCCCCCTCACCTACAAACAACAACATCAAATGAATAAATTATATAAAAATTCAAACAAGAAATGGAAGGGGGGAAAAAGATAAATAAATACATAAATAAAAACATGCTGATTACACACAGTGTCAAAATTTGGTGAGGTAAAAACGATGTCAGAATTCGATACATCTTAGAAAAGTTTACAATGATAGTAGAAAGTAAGGTGGATTTCGTTCTCTACTGTTGTTGGGTTTAAAAAATTTTTTTTTTTTGGTAGATTTTGATTATTTTATTTTATATTTTTTTTATTGAATATTTGGGTTTTTTTTTTTTTTTACCTGTAAAGGTAAAAATTAAATAAAAAAATAGAGTAGTGTCCTTCCTTTGTGAGTTGATGAAGAGAAAAAAGCATGTAACTTCTGTGAAGAGGAGGGAAGGGGGAAAGGGAAGAAGAGGAAGAAAGTGAAGGAGAAAATGATGTTGATGATGGAGAGGGAGGAAGGGAAGTAGAAAATGAAAGTGCTTTAAAAATACCCCCCCCCCCCCTAAAAAATGTAAAGAAAAAACAAATCTATTTTTCTTATGTATATACACATCTATATATGTACACACATATATATATACATATACACATGCACACACACACATATATATAGATATAGACATACATATATTGAAATTTATACATACATCTACACACATATATATATATAGAAATATATACATATATGTGTATGCATGCACCCACATGTATATATATATATATATATGTACACACATACACACGTTCATACTCATATATATATGTGTGTGTGTGTATATATACTTATGTTTGTATACATAAATTTATGTATATACACATGCACACACACGTATATATATATATATATATATATATATATATATATATATATATATATACACACATTCATACACATAAGTATGTGTGAGTGTATATATACTTATGTTTGTATACATATATTTATGTGTATACACACACACATATATATGTATATATATATAGAGAGAGATATATACACACATATATAGGAATATATACAAATATGTGTACACACACATATATATATATATATATATATATATATATATACACACATTCATACATATGTATGTGTGTGTGTGAATATATACATATGTTTGTATACATATATTTATATGTATATATATATATATATATACCTACCTACATACTTACCTACCTCACACAGTACATTTTGAATGTGATTTAATTAGCGGAACAACATTTGAAAAGGAGAGTCTAGATGCGGAAATATATCAGTCTTAAAAAAAAATTTTTTTAAACCACACACATACGCCGACACTCACACACACACGCACACAGACAATGAGAAGCAGAAGAAATTGAAAAGAATTCCGTCGACACACATTAAATGTAAAACTGATATTAATAGAAAAACGAAAACACAAAATATTTAAACAAGTTGAATTATAACTTGTCTTTGGCCATGCTACACAGTTGATGTCTGCCTGTGTATATATGTATATATATGTATGTATATATATGTGTATATATATATATATATATATATATATATATGTATGTACGTGTATATATGCGTGTATTGTAGATGTGCTTGAATGTATGAAGTATGTGAAGTTTTGACTTAGCTCAGTGAAGTATTTATATTTAATCTCTGAGCGTGCACAATGACTCAACGGGTAGCTGGTGCTATGATCTTGTGACTATGTGAATAAAAGAAGGAGATTGAATGAATCTAAGATGTGTGTGACTGTATGTATATATATATATATATATATATATGTATAGATAGATAGCTAAATAGATACACACACACACATATGTGTGTCTGTATATATATATATATATATATATATATATGTATATGTGTGTGTATATATATATATATATATGTGGGTGTGTGTGTATATATATATACAACTGTCACACTATGTCAAGACAAGACCCCACACACATACATACATACAAGAACCATGTTAAAAATGATGATCATTACAATATAGAATCATGATGAACCCTAACCTTGGGCCCTGCCATAAGATTACCTGGAGTTCTTCACTAATCGAAACAATATCGTTAGCATGGTATACCAACAGAGAGCTTATGAAATATTTTACCCAGATTGATAATCCCTCACTATTTATTCTATATATATATATATATATATATATATATATAATGGGCTTTGCTTAGTTTCCATCTATCAGATCTACTCACAGGACTTTAGTTCACACACACAAACACATACATATATATAAAATGGGTTTCATTTGGTTTCCTTCCATCAAATCTCTACTTGCAAGACTTTGGTTGGCCCAGGGCCTGAATAGACGACACTTGTCCAAAGGTGCCATGCAATGGGATTGAACTCAAGTCCATGCAGTTGGGTAGCAAATTGCTTATCCCCACACCCACTCCGCCAGTGCCAGGGAAACACGGGGGTGGGGTGGGGTGGGGGTCGATGTAATCTACTGGTCCCCTCCCACCAAAATTTCAGACCTTGTGCCTTTAGTAGAAAGGATTATTATTATTGTTATTATTATTATTATTATTATTATTATTATTATTGTTATTATTTAAATGTTCCGAGTTCAAATTCCGCTGAAATTGACTTTGCCTTTTGTCTTTTTGGGAGTTGATAAAATAAGTACCAGTTATACACTGGTGGTCAATGTAACCGACTTAGCCCCCACCAAAGAAATTTCAGGCCTTGTGCCAAAATTTGAACCCATTATTATTTTATCATCATCATCATTATTATTGTTATTATTATTATTATCATTATTAATATTATTATTGTTATTATTATTATTATTGTTATTTAGGGTGTTGAGCCGACAGAATCATTAACATGCTGAGCAAAATGCTCAGTGGTTTTTCATCCGTCTTCACGTTCTGGGTCCAAATTCTTCCGAGGTGGATTTTGCCTTTCATTCTTTCAGGGTCGATAAATTAAGTACCAGTAAAACACTGGGAGTCGATGTAATCAACTAGTCCCCCCTCTCACTGAATTTCAAGCCTTGTGCCTTTAGCAGAAAGGCTTATTATTATCATTATTATTATTATTATTATTATTGTTATTATTACGGAGGTGATGGTGGTGTTGGGGGAAGTTTATTGTGGTGGAGGTCATGGCATGTTACTGATGTTTTCAAGGAGGCCAAGATAGCAGTGATGGTAGTGGTGGTGGTGGCGGTGGTGGTGCTGGGGTTGGCGGCGGTGGTATATCGGTGTACTGACAGTGTAATAGCCATGGCGTAGGTGGTGGTGGCAGTGGTGGTGGTGGTGATAGTGGTACTTCTCTCCTATTATCGGTGTGTATATAGAAGTTAGCTGTGTTTTCAGCATTTATTATCTCGCTCTTAGCATTAAAGTGCATCGACACTGTCTGTCTGTGTGTCTCGGGGTGTGTCTGTGTGTGTGTGTGTGTGTGTGTGTGTGTGTGTGTGTGTGTGTGTGTGTATGTGTGGGCTTTATTGCCTCAGCAAAACAGTACAGGTTTCTACATGCCTAAAAGTATTAATATTAATATATTTCTTAGACTACATTACTCTCTGTCTCTCTCTGTCTCTGTCTCTGTCTCTCTCTCTCTCTCTCTCTCTCTCTCTTTCTCTCCGTGTCTCCCAGACTCTTTTTATACTTTTCTCTTTATTATGCTAAATCAGATGTGTACCCCATTGTATGTATGTATGCATATGTGTGTATATACACACACATGCACCCACATACACTTATATATACGTTTCTGTATATGTGTATAATATACACATGTGTGTGTATGTGTATATATATATATATATATATATATATACACACACATGTGAACAGACATCTGTACATATATATATATATATATATATATATATATATATATATATATATATATATATATATGCACATATATTTTTACATCTTCACACGCATATATCACATATGTACACAAACATGCACACACACACAAACTCACACACACACAAACTCACACACACACAAACTCACACACACACAAACTCACACACACCCATACACAGGGTAAACCAAAGTATGCTGAGCTACTTTGCCAGCTTTGACAATGACTACTTCAGGTATTCGATCAAAGGAACTACTTGCTGTTTTGCATTAGAGTGCACATGGCCGAGTATTCCTTAGTCACATGTACCCTTAACGCAGTTCTAAAACTGTGTTGGCATGGAATAGTCCTATGTCATAAGTATACCACATTTCACTTACATGTGTGCACGTCTGTGTGTGTGTGTGTGTGTGTGTGTGTGTGTGTGTGTGTGTGTGTATACAGATGCATGTCAGTCTCTATGCATCTCTATACAACAGTACAGGTATGTAGGTCTGTAAGAATGCATGTATACATACATATATGTACACCCATGCACACACATATATATATAAGTATACACAGACATGCACACACACACATATATATGCATATACATTCATACATGTGTGTGTGTATATATATATATATATATATACATATATATATATATATATATGTGTGTGTGTGTGTGTGTGTGCATGTATATAGACACATGCTTGTAGACTTGCTACCTGTATTATGATATAAACACCTGAGTACACAGCTGTTGTACTCTTAATGTAACCCTAACCCTGAAGAACAGAAGAAGATGGTTGAACCGTCAAAGAGCAGACACCATCTCACAACTACACACACACACACACACACACACACACACACACACACACACACACACACACACACGCACGCACACGTGCATACCTTCACACACATACATGTACACATTCAGACATATAAGGTATGAGGCTGAGTTCTCCACAGACAGGCAAAATGTGCACAAAGCTTATTGACAAGCTGGTCTGTTTGAATTACAATTTATCCATCTCTCTCCCGCCCCCACCCGACCCCCTCTCTCACTACATTCACACACACACACACACACACACACACACACACACACATTTGCCTCATTCTATTGACAAACCGTTAGTTAACCCAAGGCTGTTGTAGAAAAAAAAAGACACTTGCCCAGGATGTCACACGAATAGATTGATCTCAAAACCCCGAGATTAGGAAGCTGAAAGAGTTCTTATCCATTCAGACTATATTTGTTCCTTACACCACATGCCGCAATGCACACACACACACTGCTACATGTACCATCACCCTCACACACACACACACCACTGCATATGCTATAGCCCTCACACACACACACAAACATGCACAGTTTTCAGCGTGATGTGTTTGTGGTACGTCAGCTGTGATCGGCTGTTGACAGGTGTTTGTCATGTGTGGGTGGGTGTATGGGGTATTAGGGGTATGGGTGTGTAAGGATAGGGGAGTGGGGATATTGTCCATCACCCCTCACCCCACCCCCTCTGTCCTGCATCTCTGGGTAAAGCTAGAAATTTTATACATATATATAATATATATATATATATATATCATCATCATCATTGTTTAACGTCCGCCTTCCATGCTAGCATGGGTTGGACGATTTGACTGAGGACTGGTGAAACCAGATGGCTACACCAGGCTCCAATCTGATCTGGCAGAGTTTCTACAGCTGGATGCCCTTCCTAACGCCAACCACTCCGAGAGTGTAGTGGGTGCTTTTACGTGCCACCTGCACAGGAGCGAGTCCAGCGGCATTCTTTTACTTGTTTCATTCATTTGACTGTGGCCATGCTGGAGCACAATGGGGGTCAATGTAATCAACTAACTAGTCCCTCCCACCAAAATATCAGGCCTTGTGCCCTTAGTTGTAAGAATTATTATTGTTATTATTATCATCATCATCACCATCATCGTAATCACCGTTATTGCCATCGTGGTGGCCTTCGTTGTTTTTCTGGCAGAGGCTGTTGCTGGTTTAGAATTTGCCTGACCCAGCTGTTTGTTGGTCTGTTTCTCTGATCAGCGCTGGTTGTTGTGACATCTTGTGACATCTTTAAAGCCTTCGTTTCTGACAATTACATGATCAGTCAGATGGCAATGATGATGATGATGATGATGATGATGATGATGATGATGATACCGATGCCATGTCATGTGATGAAGGACACACACACACACACATCCATCCATTCATGTGCAGTTTAGGTTTGTTCTTTGGTTGGTTGTAGTTTTTTTGTTTTTTGCTTCTTTTTTTTTTTCATTTTACTTTTTTGTTGTTTTTTTTTTGCTAAGAGAAACTATGGCCATAATGGAAAGAAAGGTCATTGAGAGCATGTGATGTTGTGGCGTTCAGTCTGGCCCTCACAGAAAATTCTCTTGTAAGACGGAACAAGACTGTTTTTGGAGGCTTTAATAAGAATTGTGTGCAGCATGACTAAAGCCCCTACCATGATTTTTAAGAAATGTGGTGGAAAGCTAGCTCAGAAAGGCAGGGACGCTACTCCCTAAAACCCCTTTCGGAGCCCCCTTACCTGTATATATTATATATTTGTAAATTTACCGGTTTGCACCTAGATATTCAAAATAGGTTATTCAACAGTTAATATACTATTATAGGTGCAGGAGTGGCTGTGTGGTAAGTAGCTTGCTTACAAACCACATGGTTCCGGGTTCAGTCCCACTGCGTGACACCTTGGGCAAGTGTCTTCTACTATAGTCTCGGGCCGACCAAAGCCTTGTGAGTGGATTTGGTAGCTGGAAACTGAAAGAAGTCCGTCGTATATATATGTATATATGTATGTGTGTGTGTATATATGTTTGTGTGTCTGTGTTTGTCCCCCCAACATCGCTTGACAACCGATGCTGGTGTGTTTACGTCCCCGTAACTTAGCGGTTCGTCTAAAGAGACCAATAGAATAAGTACTAGGCTTCCAAAGAATAAGTCCTGGTGGTCGATTTGCTCGACTAAAGGCGGTGCTCCAGTATGGCCACAGTCAAATGACTGAAACAAGTAAAAGAGTAAAAGAGTATTTGTCAGTGAACAGGTCGCGGTCTCAAAGCGACGAAAATATTTTGACAAATTAAATTTAAATGTTGAAGTGAATCTAACGGATTTTGTGTGTTATTCTAAATGGCTTATAAACACCTTCCACGCTGCAATTGTTTTCGTTCCAGCACGCGATCTCAGATCAGGTCACTTGCTATGCAAGTGCATCTCCGTAACTTATTATTAATGTTGTTGATATAATAAGTTAGCATGCAGCCGAAAGAGTTAATATTAGTTTCATGCTATTACGACACTTTAGTAGACCTGTTTTTAAAATATTCCTGTTGAAGTGTCATAAAAGCATAAAACCATTACTAGCTGTTTCGGTTGTGTATTAAATTGATATTTATCTCTCATTTTTTATTGATTCTACCTCAATTGGGTCGATAAACTGCATATATCATCATCTCCGTCGTTTGACATCCGCCTTCCATGCTGGCATGGATTGGACAGTTTGAGTGAGGGCTGGCAAACCAAAAGGCTGCTTCAGGCTCCAGTTTGTGTGTCACTGTTGTGTCTCTGTTTGACCCCGTCCCACACCATCGCTTGACAACCGATGTTGGTGTGTTTATGTCCCTGTAACTTAGCAGTTCTGCTAAAGAGACTGATAGAATAAGTACTAGGCTTACAAAGAATAATAAGTCCTGGGGTTGATTTCTTTGACTAAAAAAAACCCTTTAAAGCAGTGCTCCAGCATGGCCACAGTCAAATGGCTGAAACAAGTAAAAGAATATATTCTCCGAATGATGGAGTAGTAGAGATAAGTCCTCTTGTATTGCTTGTGTGTGTGTGCAAGCGTAAGTAACTTGTAAGACCACCGGTCAGAGCAGTTTGTCTCTTTGTCTCTGTGTGTTGGTCAAAGTGAAACAAATGTGTGCATTGGTGTGTTTATATATTGAGATGGATGGGTGGATAGTTAGATGGGTAGATAGACAGACAGGCAGATAGATAGATATATAGATAGATGGTTAGATAGATAGATAGCTTAGCAATTTGTAACTTAGCAATTTGGCAAAAGAGATGGTCGGAATAAATACCAGGCTAAAAGAAAAAAAAAAAAGAAGAAAGCAAAAGAAAAACCCAGTAATGTTAATTCATTTGACTAAACACTTGAAGGCGGTGCCCCAGCATGGCCACAGTGTAATGACTGAAACAAGTAAATGATAAAAAATGAAAAGGGACATGTACAAAGCAAGAACAACAACAACAATAAACAAACAGCTGACCTGGCTGTGAACTTTTTTTTATCACAGACCAAGTAATTTTATTGTAAGTAGGTGTGTCTCCAGGTGTATATATGTGTGTATATATATGTGTGTATATATATGTATATATATATATATATATATATATATATATATATATATATATGTGTGTGTGTGTGTGGTTATTTTCCCCTTTTAGATCAAGTTTTTATTGTTGGGTGACTAAGTGGGTGGGTGGGTGGGTGGGAATGTCTGGTTGGCTGGCTGGCTTGGTTGCTATATGAGTTCCCAACTTTACTACTACTACTACTACTACTACTACTACCACCTCATAAACCACCTGTCCAAATGAATGTCCACCAAATCCCCCACCACCTCCCCCACTGCCACCTCACCGAACCTCTTAACCCTAACCCCTAAAACTAACCCCTCCCTAATGTGATTGATCTTAGACTCTGTTCCTTTTCAACTAGCTAAAACCCTACTGTCATCTCCTTTATATGTGTGTGTGTTTATGTGTGTGCGTGTGTGTGTACATATATTTCTGTATCTGCATTGATGTATATATGCTTGTGTGTGTATGAGGAGTATGTGTGTATATGCATTTATGTCTGTGTGTGTGTGTACACAGCTCTGTATCTGCATTAATGTATATACATTTCGTGTGTGTGTATATGTATATATATGAGTGTATGTGTGTATATGCATTTATATGTGTGTGTATACAAGCATGCATTTACGTGTGCATATATATTTACATATATGTGTATGTGTGTGTATATACATGTATATACAAGCCTAATATATACTTTATACACACATGTTCATCACAACATACATATAAACGTACATATACACACCTGTGTGTGTATATATATATTATATATGTGTGTCTCTCTCTCTCTAAACACACACATATATATTTATATGTATATATCACTTTCTCTGTCTCTCTCTCCCTCTCTCTTTATATATATATATATATTCACATACACATGCACATATGTAGACACACATACACACACATTCACACATATGCACACAGATGCATACACAAGCGCGTGTGCATACACACACATACACATTCTTCTCCCAAGTGGCAAACAAGCATTTTACATCTTTTTAATATCTTAAAACCCTATGGAGAGAGAGAGAGAGAGTGTGTGTGTCTGTAAGTGCTCATGTGTGTGTGTGTGCCTGCTTGTGTTACTTTCCTCACTCACCTTTTAAGGGTCCCCTTGAGCTCACCTGGAAATTTCTCAACCATATCTCCTGCCATGCTTCAAAGGGAAAAAAACCCGCCCACCCAGCTACCCGCCCTTCTCCACACCCACCAATTTATTCTAGGTCCACCCCTACGCCCCACACCCATTCACCTGCTGCTACCCCAACCCTCACCCACCACATCCTTGTGCTGACCCCTTTCTCATGTGACTTCTAACATATTTTTTCTCATTTTATGTGGAATTTCTCCTCATGTCCATGTGACACACACACACACACACACACACACATTGGGTAGTGCTGCATCATGGCCACAGTGTAATGACTGAAACAAGTAAAAGATAAAAGAAAAATGACATATATATATGAATATATATATATACCTTTTACTTGTTTGAGTCATTAGACTGTGGTCATGCTGGGGCACCACCTTGAAGAATTTTTAATCGAATGAATTGACCTCGGTACTTTTTATTTAAAACTGGTGTTTATTCTGTCTGTCTCCTTTTAATTATTCCAGTTGTTGTTGTTGCTGCAGGAATTTTCTTTTTTTGTCTGCCTCCACTCTTTGCTTGTAGGATGGGGCAGTCTTTTTTTAGGTGTTTTTCGCTGCTGCAGAGGTAGCACTTTGGTCTGCGCCCCTCTACAGCAACGTATATCCTACTGCCATCCAGCAGGTTTATTGTGTCAGGTATGGCATTTATGCTATCTTGTTCAATTTGCACAAGGAGTTGCATTTCCATGCCCGACCAGTTTTTTTCTTTCATTCTGTGCACCTTTTTCGTCCTGTCTTTGTCCTTACATGTTTTTAATTGATATTAGCCCTTGTGGCCAATAAAATGAATTAATTATTATTATTATTATTATTTGAGCAACAAGCTAGCAGAATTGTTATCACTCTCAGCAACATTTCATCCATCTTCACGTTCTGAGTTCAAATTCCACCGAGGTCGACTTGGCCTTTCATCCTTTCTGGGTCGGTAAACTAAGTACTTTTTGAGTTCTATGATGGATCTAATCAACATTTCCCTCTTCCAAAATTGCAGGCCATGTGTCGAAATTCGAAACCGGCCAATAAAACGAA
>NC_142951.1:34230736-34233236 GCF_046866305.1 Octopus bimaculoides | reverse complement strand
CACACAACACTCCTAAAAGACCTTCATGTTACAACCCCTAACCCCCCCCACACACACACCACAGTAGGATTGGCTTCTCCCTTATATATATATATATATATATATATATATATATACCTCCTACCCCTCCTCTTGCCTCAACCATTTGCTTTTCTTTTTTTTCTTTTCTTTTTTTTTTCCTTGCCTTTTCCATCAGTCTTGTATGTAACTCCACACTAACCATCAACTGCAACCATCACCACCACCACCACCACCACCACCACCACCATCACTACTACCATTGCCACCATCACCACCACTGCTTAAATTACTACATCATAACAACTCCATCACCACCACCACTACCATCACTACCACCAGCGTTAATCTCCCTACACATCCTGTATTACTACCACAACAGATAGGTTTGTCTACCTCTGTTTGTCCATCTCTCCCTTTCTCTGTGTGTGTGTCTTCGTTTTTTTCTTTCACTTGTTTTAGTCATTTGACTGTGGCCATGCTGGGGCACCACCTTAAAGAACTTTTAGTCAAATGAATCAATTCCGGTACTTTTTCTTTTTAAAACCTCGTACTTACTTTGTTGGTCTATTTTGTTACAGAGGGTGTAGACAAGTCAAGACCAGTTATCAACCTGTAGCAGGAGAGGGACACACGCACGCACACACACACACACATATCTATGATACATTAAAAGTCAGTTTGAATCTTGTTTGCTTGCTTGCTTGCAATGTTACCCAGCCAAACTGGAGCATACTATAAATCAACTTTACCCTAAAATGTTAATATGAATGGAATGAAACGAGTTTTGCGTAAATCAGAGCAGTAATTAATTACTAAGATATTTGGGGGTTGGGGGTATAAATACCCAAAACAGTGCATAATGGGAAAATATTCCGGATTTAACTTTGTCTTGAAAGGGAAGAAACTCTAACCTTTCGATGTCATATTTGTTGAAAGTATGCGAAATAACCCATCTAATGATTCCTTAAGAATCAAGGCACGTTGACACGTAAGATGTCAGAAAATGGCTAGGTACAAACACACAACAGTTCTCAATGAAATAAAGCAGAATGCCATAGATATGCAAGCACCAAGTCCAGTTTATAACCATCAATTCAGTGCAGCAATGGATCCTTGGTTTGGCATAGGTATAAAATAGTAAGCAAAATTCATGACAGTTGTTTTAGTAGAATTTTATTTGATATAATGATTAAAAGATTACATCATAAAATACAATTCACTATTTTAAACAGCTGAGATTTGAAACTGTTAACCTGGTCAACAACAAATTTTGGTTATGTCCTGGTCGGCTGTTTAAAATCTTACCTGATGATGGTGGTTTCTAGATTATGGTGTAATCTTTTATGATAACATTAAATACCAACATGCAGGTGAAATTCTTGACAGGTTTGAGTTACAGGCATTTCATTGGCTGATATGTGTGTCATGTGGTTTGCACATTAATTAACAACATGAGAGAGAGAATTAAAAGAAGAAATGGGAGGGAGGGGTGTAATTCAATATTTTGTTGAAGGGAAGTAACTGGTGTTCAGTCTTGAATTTATTAAAGGGAAGTAATTAGAAGTAGGGTTACAAGCAGCCAAGATGTATGTGTGTGTCATTTTCTGTTTTTTTACCCTCATCATAGTTTAATGTCTACTTTTCTATGCTAGCATGGCTTATACAGGAAATGCCTGAGGCCCAGTTTTCATGGTTGTGTCCTCTTCATGACTGCAACTGTTGGTAGCTGTTTTTTCAAGTAAGGATATTTTCATTCCAGTGGAATTTGAAAGTGTTGAGCTCCCGGGTAGCTTGTTCACAGAAAATGTCAACAAATAACACCAGTTGCAGCCCAACCATATGTAAATGCATATATATACATATATATACATATATATATAAATATATATATAACATAGTAAAGATGGCTAAATGCAATATAAAACCAAAAAGGAAGAATTCAGTTGTCATTAATTGTGACTGAAGGATTCAGTGTAGCACCTACATTCCTAGAAACAAGAGTCAAAGACCCTTATAGCCACAAGCATAGCACAAGTCTATGTACTGACAGGGGAGTCAACCAACCGCCCCACAGTGAGCAAGGGTACTATACTGATTGGCAAGCCAATATATAAACAACACAGGAAGAAACTACATGAAGCAGACTGGTTACTATAACAACATCAGTCTGCACATGTCACCTTCCTCCATCCCCTTCCTTCCTTCCTCACCACATGTCTAAGTGATGAGCTTTCCAATCCTCCAGTTTTCAAAATGTCCTGAAGAAGGGGTTGTAGCCCTGAAATATAGAAATATGAGGTTATGCTACAATGTTGTTTTGTTTTCTTTTGTTTTTGTAGTTTTCTTTATATCTTCTTGCATTGTTGCGGCCTTACAAAACCAAATTTTCTTCAAAATACATACATGCATACGCACTCATATATATATATAAGCTTCTTATATATATATATATATATATATATATATATATACATATATA